>NC_043000.1:62593669-62763669 GCF_006345805.1 Octopus sinensis | reverse complement strand
AAATGAATTGTCAGTACAGGCTTGTTAAAAAAACTGTTTTAACTTACAGTTTGGTGTATAGACTGTGAGTTAGAAAGAAGATACCAGATAAAGACAAGAACAATATTAACATAAAAGACTGTAAAGTTAAGTGAAGAATTCAAACAAGTTATTTTTGCTGTTTAGTTTGAGAAAAAAGATACTTTGTCTCTAACAAGCAGACTACAAACTATGTTCCATATAGAAAACCTCAGCTACTTCAAAATAGCATTATTTCATGCTTCTATAAGTCAAAGAAAAAAAACAAAACAAAGACAATGAAGTAAAATTGTAATGGAAATGATCATTGGTATCATATTATATTTGAAGTCCTTCAAGATTTTGTTTCCATTTCTCATTGTAATTTCCATATCAAGGGAACCAACACTCAAAATATTACGTTCTGGAATCAAAGTTTTACTAATATTTTATTGGGTTGTCTGGAAAGTTCGTGCCAATTTTTAAAGGAGAGAAAAAGGTCAATAAAGACTTGCCATTACATTTTTAATCAACCAAATATGAACCATTTTGTTGCACAATGCGTCTCCATCTTTCCTTTAACTTGAAAATACCCTCTTCCCAGAATTCATCCAAGGAATTGAAATTTTTACCATTAAGACTATTCTGCAGAGACCTGAATAAGTGGAAATCCAAAGGAGCAATATCTTGAGAATATGGAGGGTGGGGTAACACATCCCAGCCGAGCTGCAGCAATTTTTGTCTGGTTCCCAAAGCATCAAGTGCTGAAAATGAACATTCTTATTTTCCATTTTAAAGGTTTACAGAATTAACAGATTATAGGAACATAAACCTTCTTCCACGAACAGATAGATTAAACTGTGCTCTAAATGGAGGTGTAGTCAAATCCTATTTTATGGACTCAACCATGTTCTAAAATAAGTCAAAAGTTAAGCTACTATAAATCAGCACAAACTTTCCAGACAACCCAATACATACAGTTTGAAAATATTTGAAAGAACAGGCTTCTGTAATCCTCAAATTAATTCATCAACCAAATGGCTTAGAGCATCAGTAAATCTGTAAATTTTTTTTGAGTCATCTGCTGATAATGAAAGCTTCAACTTTAACCCTTCCGTTACCGTATTTATTTTGAGATGCTGTGTTTCTTTGAATTACTTTATATATAACAAAGACTTTAGTAAAATAACTTAGTTATCATTCAACTAGTGTTAGGAACATAAATTGTGACTATGGTTTGGTGGAAGATTTTAATTCAAAACTTACAAAAACAAGACATTTGTACTCAGAGCCAGAGCCTGTTTCAGCTGGGTTGTAACGATAGGGTTAAGACATGCAAGCAATGTATTTTTTTCTTTGACTAAGAACAATTTTTGGTTATATTTTCATGTGCAATGGAATCAAAATAGTATAACAGATGAGATGTTTACATCTGTTACTGGAAAGAATATACAAATTGAATATTGAAAATATGTCAAAATTTGATCATTACAAAACAGTATTCAACATGGGATCCAATGTTAACTTAATGTTTGCATTATTTTCATTATGCAGATCCTAAAAATGTATTTCATGTGAAAGTGAAGTTCTTAAATTGGACAAGAAATGACAAATGTTTATGCATGGGTTCCAGCCAAACATAAAAGTAATTAAACACAACAAATGTTTCAGTAATATATACAAGAAGTATTGAGTTTATTGTCATATCAACAATTACATAGCATCTTTTGTTGTAATATTTTTTTTCTGCCAAAACACTCAAGTTACTCCTAATGTGGTACTTAAATGACTTGCTTCCGATATAACAGAAATATTCCTTTTATTGATTCTATCAGGATTTGACATTAGAAGCATGTATTACCAAACTTGATATAACAAAGCATCTAAATCATTGTTTTACTGTCCAAAAAGCAACAATCACAGCTGACTGACACAAGAGACTATCTACTAGCAATGCAGTAAACTGAATGGTTCAATGGTTTGTATCTTATTTCTTTATTACCCACAAGGGGCTAAACGTAGAGGGGACAAACAAGGACAGACATAGGTATTAAGTCGATTACATCAACCCCAGTGCGTAACTGGTACTTAATTTATCGACCCCGAAAGGATGAAAGGTAAAGTCGACCTCAGCGGAATTTTAACTCAGAACGTAATGGCAGACGAAATACTGCTAAGCATTTCGCCCGACGTGCTAACGTTTCTGCCAGCTCACCGCCTTTGATACAATGGTTTGTATCCTGACACATGTACTGGTGTACCCAAAAAGAAGACACTCAACAGCTGCTGGCTTAGACAACCTGAACAAATGGTGAAGCACAGTACTGCAAGAAAATGAAGTAAATATTTTATGTGTCATTAACCAGCATTTCATTGAAATTCTAGTCTAGTCTAAATTAAAATAAAAGCACCATACTCATACAGAGCACTAATTAAACTAATTCTAATAACACAACCTAGTTTTGATAATACAAATTTCAGAAAGAAAATATAGTATCAGGACAATACTAGAACAAAGAAAAGAAATCTTATAATTCTATAAGCTTAATATTGAACTGCACATGGCTTACCATTGAACCATCGTTAATTTCAAATAATGATTCAGATTATCTGAATTCCAAACTACCATTTAATAGAAATATTTGGCAACAATCATCAAGTCACGAGTCTCAACAAGTAATATTTGATTTAAAAGCTACAATAACTGGAACTAAAATACATCCTGTCTACATCCACTTCAAAAGATTTTATAAAGATCTTCACATTTATGATCACAGCTATTCACTCTTATAAGATTCTAAGTTTAAGTTTACCAAGATCTAAGTTTGCAAAAAGATACTGCAGGAAAGGATGCATTAATGCTGCATGATCATTCTATTGTTAATTGGCAGGATCAGATAACACTCAACTAATTAATATCTGAGCTAAGTTTCATTGATGAACAATTGATACTTGATCTAAGTTTCATCACTGACCAACAATGTCAAGGAAATGACAAAAAATGAAATAATTTAAAAAAAAAAAGGAGTAAAAAAGTTCTTAAATATCAAGCTACTATCCATGGTAGTGTGCCAGAGTTCCATAGCTTAATGGTTTAGAGGGAAAGTCCGTAAGTTTCATCCTTAAGTAATGCAGTATTTTTTTAGACTATGATATACAACCAAGTACAGGTATTAAGAAAATATTAGAATGATTGTTCCATCAAACATACGAATATCAAAAGCTTTAGTGTAGAGAGCATTGTGGATTGATGTTGATCAATGCATTGTAGTTGGGGCACGACAATGACCATATGCTTAAACCCTTGTTTTGGGATCTAATTCTGCAAATACAGAGGACTGAAAATTTGACCAGAAATTTCCTTTTTGCAAGTACACATGTAGTACTCAATGCACCTTTAATTCACCTATCTAAATCAACACTGTTACTCATGTTTGCACGTATTAATATTTCTTATCATTACTGAATTGAAATTTGTTCCATTGTTTTTGTTTGTATACAGTAGTCACTTGTGTATAAATGAACAGAACCAATTATGGACAATGAAATCCTCAGAAAAAAAAAAAAAACATTCTTGTTTATAATAATACTATGGCAGTTTATTCAGATTTATTATAATTGTTGTATGAAAGTGGGGTCTCCAACCACCAGGCCATAGATTAGCACCAGACCACAAAGAATAAATAAATTTTTAGATTTTATTTCTATTTTTTTTACTGTCACAGTCTGCAGGGAATTTTTGCATTATGCATATAATATATAATAATTAAATTATATATTATGCACTTTATTGTATTTTGTTGTGTGCGTGATCGACCAGTCTGTGAAAAATTGTCTTGAATGAACTCAGTCTCTGGTGCAAAAAACGTTGAGGATCGCTGGTATAAAATGCATGGTAAAAGTTCATGCTTCCTCAATAAAACAAGAAAAAAATTCAAAGGTGACCATAGAATTTTACTCATGAATGATTTTATCAATAAATAAAACATTGACTCAGAAAATAAGTTTAGAACTAAATAGCAATGAAGTATGGGCAATGTTGGGTTGCCCATACTTCCAGAAAATCAATAAGTTGCACCAAACTTTGTATAGATGTATTATATTTACTCACAGACAAGCTTAAATGGTGAAATGTAAGCCCTCAGGTGTTCGAAGTGTGTGTGAACTTATTAAATCGTACAAACTTTCATCTATTGAATTGCAGGACTTTTACTGTATGAAGTGAATATGTATTTCTCCTTTAATATTGTTAATTATCAAAAGGAAATGTTTTGGAAAGTGATTTTTTTTTAATGAAAAAATAAATTTTTGTTGTTTTAGATCAACACCCTCCATTGATAATAGATGTTATATTTAATTTGAAGATAGATTTTTATGAATCTGATCAATCAGAAAATTTGGCCAACTTATGCAGCATATTTTATGTTTTAAATGGATTAAATTTGAATTTGCAAGGCACAAAAATAAATATTCTTAAAGTTCATGAGAAAATGGATAACACAACCATTCAGTATTTAATGAACTAGAAGTAGATTCCATTACTTAAACTTTCATGCAAACTGCACTGAAACAAAAATTTCGGAATGTTTCCCTAAGTAACTTCGGTCATCAAGAAAATTATCCAAATTTTTCTAAGAAAACAGTTTGATTTTTAATGTCTTTTGTTACAACACTGCAGAAAGATTACAAATTCTTTACTATTATTAAAGTGTTGGAGTAACAGAAATAACAGATGAAAAACATTAATTAACTATGTAATTATGTCAATTATGTTCTGAGTTAAAATCCAACTGGGACAAAATTTGCTCTCCATCCATTTTGATTCAATAAAATAAGCACCAATAATATACAAGAATCAATTCAATAAACTATACCTCTTTCTTATGATTTTGTGATGTTATGCCTAAATATGAATCTTTGCTTCAGTTTTCTTAAAAATATAACTACAAGAATAAGTTGAGCAAGATTTGAGGTTAGAAATCAACTTCTTACAAGTGTTTTGTGATAGCAATTTAATTTTTCACGTTAGTATATCAAAATAATTCTCTTTTGCATTCTTTTTTGTCTTTGGTTGATTTTCATTCATTAGTGAATATATGTTTAATTTTTATATTATATTTTCAACTTAGTTTAATAAATAATATGATTTAATTATGTTCATTCATTAGTATGTAACTCCAAATCTAAGAAGTCCATGGACATCAAAAAAAAAATATATAAACATTAAAAGCAACTATATTAGTTTTGTAATTTAAAAATATTTTTTCCTAATTTTTTTCATGAAAGTTTTGATTAGATGATGATTATTAGTTGATAACCTATTTTGTTACATATATTAATATGGAACACAAATTTCATTAAAAATATTAGTCCACAGTCTGAAATTGTATGGAAGCAGAAGTAGAGTATCTTGAGCAAATCACTTGGCAGAACACATCTCACTTCAAAGTACACCCAAAGAAGGAGTGGAACTCAACATTTGCAGCTAGCATAGAGTACTGATACTTCAAGCAATGACAGAATAAAGGTATTATACCTTTTTTACCTTGGACACAACCCATTATCTGCACTGTACTACCTAAGATTAGTAGTCATTTAATTGCAGTTTTCTACATACACATAATACATTTATACAGTTATTTCAAAATTAGTAATACCAAACAATGAAAATATAAAATTATCTGACATGATATCGAAGCTAAATGATAGAATTCTTAATCACACTATTTCTAAAACTAATTACAATTTTGCTAAGAATAGTTCTACTGAATTTAGGAACATTTCTTAAACTTAAAAGAAAATGCCCAGTAACCCTAAGTAAGACAGATAGGATCAGAGAGACATTTTCAAGTAATGTGATATTCCCATGCCCCTTTAGGCTGGAGATCAGGTTAAAAAATCACAAGAGACGTAAGTAGTGAAATGGCTCAATAAAAATTGGCTTACAGATTATTACAGCAGTCATACATTTTCCATAATAGACTAATGAAGATTTGTTATAGATATCATCTTTGCCACAAAACAAAACAGCTTAGTTTAAATGATCAGATATTCACATCAACTAGCCCACTGAAGTACACTGAAACACTAAATCATTGGTTTCTGCCAGCCTCTCCATGCTAACATGTTTTGGGCAGGACATTTTGCAGTGTTTTACGGCCAGAATCCCTTCCAGATGCCAACCCTTTTGGTCATCTCTAAATGACAAGCAGGGACACATGGTATCTATTCTAAATACCAAGATACACACAGTTAAAACTGAAAGGTGCTTACTGCACCTAGGTTCCCCAAATGGTCACCCATCTAAGTACTAACTAGGCTCAATGTTGATTAAATTTGGTTATCAGATGAAAACTAGTGCCTTCAACATGATATTTAAAACAAACATTTATTTATTTATTTAATAGCTTCCTTCATTGTTATCTCTGTCATTGACTCTGTATCTTTTAAGTGACTAGTTTCCATCCCACACTCAGATGTCTGTTGTATATCATCATCTATCTCAATCTCATTCTCATCAGCTGTTTGGTTTTGCTTTTTCTTCTTCTTTTTCTTCTTTTTCTTGCCTCTGTTGCGTGCACTTTTATTAGCAAGTTCAGGTGAATCACGAGATTTCTGAGTGTTAACTATTTTCTGCTGTGATACTCTTTCTTTTTCTTTCTTAACATTTAATAAATGTTGAGAGTAATTTGAATACGAGGGTGGCATGTTAGCCAACATCTTTTCAGGAACTGAAATGTCCAAAATTTCAGGAAGCATGTACGGTTTCAACCATACAACTAATGGAGTAGATCCAAAGGTGTAATGAGTTCTTTTGTGGTAAAATAAAACTCCGTCCACCTGAAAATATTAAGTAGGAAAAATAAATCGATGATTGAATTGTGATATAAACAAAAATTCAAAGGAAACCAGTTCATTCATTGAATTAGCTTTAACAATACAGCTGGTGATGATAAATTTGAAAAAGGGCTGCAGAGTGAGAACTTGATGGTTTATAACAATACAAAGGTTTCAACTGATCAATGCAACTAATTATTTTTAATTAATCTTCCCACAACATTTAGCAATGAATGTTACCTACTCACAGTATTTATTTACTGTACCACCAGAAAGCTTTGTCTTCATTTAGAAATTCAAAAGGGATCTCACTGGAATAGTTTAGAGTCTATTTGTGACAACTGATATTTGAATACTCTCATGCATGATACAAATAAATAGGTTCAACATGACCATTAATCAATATCATTTAGCAAGAAGTATCATTCATATGTAAAGGTTAAAAATTGGCTCCAGTAAGTTTAAAGAGAATACCTGGAACTAAAATATACCAGGCCTACACAAAATTCAAAGGATTTTATAAAGTCCTTTTTCACAATTATGAATACAGCAATTCAGTTGTATAGTTAGATTTTGAAATCTATATTCAGTACTGGATGATAAGAAAACCTTCTATTATGGAATGATAGAATGTCTCTGTGAGAAACAGTAATAAATGAACCTTCTTTCGAAACTGAAATATTGAAAGATAAATGCATCTCCTATGAACAAACTATAGACTTTTTAGCTTGTGGATTACAATAAAAAAATTTAAGACCACAGTAATTTCAGTAAATCAGAAGATGGATTTAAGAATGGGAAAACTAAAATGAAAGTACAAATCAACCTGCAATGAGTTAGTTTATGTTCTGAAAGACAGTTTTTGAAGAATATTGCTTCCCAACCGCATAGTTCTGGGTTCAGTCCCACTGTATGGTACTATGGGCAAGTGTCTTCTACTATAGCCTGGCAAACGGAAACTGAAAGAAACCGGTCATGTGTGTGTGCATGTATATATATATATATATATATATATATATATCATATCTATTTTTGTATGTCTCTGTTTCCCCACCACTACAGTTTGATAACTGGTAATAGTGTACTAGTGTGTTTACATTCCCATAACTTTGTGTTTCAACAAAAGAGACCAATAGATAAGTAACAGGCTTTAAAAAAATAAGTACTGGCATTAATTTCATTCAACTGAAAAATTCTCCAAGGTAGAGCCCCAGCATGGCCACAGTCTAATGACTGAAACAAATAAAGATAGAAGATAAAAACAAAAGTAAATCAAACTAGTTAACATTTTTCTTTCTACAATCTGAATATTTTGACTTTATTTCATATTGAAGCAGTTAAATATTGCAAAACATTTCCTGCCATTAAATCAATTTTTATTTACTTTCTTTTCAATGCAAATTTTTTTTCTCAGCTGTTACAAACTAGAAGGGGCATAAATTTCATAATATTTACATGGCCTTTCGAAAATAATAGTTAAAGCTAAATACATTTGAGAATTTCGACCTTCAATAACGTTAACAAAATCAGAACCACTTAAAATTTTGTAAAATAACAAATTATAAAGGGTAAGTAAGAACAAACTTACTGAAAAATTTGCTGAATGAAGTGAATTTGAAATATCATCTTTGTTACAGGGAAAATTTGGTAATGGCACAAAGGAATACTGTAAAATATAGACATGATAAATTATGCAAATTAACATATCTCAAAATTTACAATCAATAAAAACACCAGAAGTCAAAATTAACTATACACTGAAGTAAGGGTGGAACTTGAACTGCCAGTGAAGCAATATTATATACCTAGACCAGAGATATAACATAATTGTCATAGAAAGAGTAGACTTTTTAACTTGCAACAATCTGGTCAAAAGTCAACAACAGCCAGTCATTCAAAACTTTTATAGTAATCTAGAAACTTTTTTGTAATTAAACTATTAGCTAATTGAGAAACCAATGTGCAGACATTCCCTTTAAGTTTTTCAATTCATATAGTGATGCTATAATTAATAATATTAGATCCACTGTTGTCCATACTGGGTGTAATTCAATAATCTACATACCTGCATCAGTGAAAATGTATTGGGAATAAAACAAATAAGAAGACAAAGAGAATAGTCTTCAGTTGTGCAATGTACAGAAGAAATAAGAGTGTGCTGCTGCTTAAAGTTTTGAACATTAGTCATGGAAAGAGAAAAATACAAGGAGAAAAGTTCAAGCCTTTCCACCATGAGACATTATTCAAGGCATACACTTGTTTTTTTATTTCTTTGTTTATTTTTGTCTTCCACCAAAGAACCACTATCTACCAAGTCATAAACACTCTCTAGTCTTTTACCTTATCAGGTAAAACTTAAATCCTAAGGTCAGTGCAAAGAACAGTGCTGAGAAGAAAAAGCTGATTATGAAGGAAGTCACAGATAAACATGAGAGAGGAGTGCATGTAGTTGACACAGCATGTCAGTATGACCGAAGGATGATGACGATCTGAAAAAAGGACGAGATCAAGGCTGTTACAATAGCAAAGGTTGTCTCCAGCTCTCTAAGCAATACACATCTGTTCATGAAAGGATGGAAAAATTGCTTCTCCTGTGGATCAAGGAGAAGCAACTCGCAGGGGATACAATTATAGAGACCATCATCTGCAAGAAAGCACAAGTGCTGTATGGGAATCTCCTGAAGCAGAACCCTGGAAGATCAATGGAGGAGACATCAGCAGACGCATTTAAGGCCAGTCGTGGCTGGTTTGATAATTTCAAAGAGAGGACTGGTGTTCATAGTATTGTCAGGTATGGAGAAGCAGTGAGTTGTGACATGAAGGCAGCTGAAGATTTCATGTGTGAATTCCGTCAGCTCATTGCAGCCGAGGGATACATCGCACAACAGGTATTGAACTGTGATGAAACTGGCCTTTTTTGGATAAATATGCCCAGAAGAACCTACATAACTGCAATGGAGAAGAAAATGCCAGGTCACAAGCCTATGAAAGACAGGCTAACTCTTGCTCTCTGTGCCAGTTTGAGTGGAGACTTGGAAGATTAAGCCACTCCTTGTCTACCATTCTGAAAACCCGTGAGCATTCAAGTCACACAAAATCCTGAAGGAGAAGCTGCAGGTCATGTGGAGGGCAAGCGTTAAAGCCTGGGTCACCAGGTAATTCTTCTCTGAGTGGGTCAACTTCGTTTTCAGGCCAGCAGTGAAAAAGTAGCTTCTGGAGAATAGTCTCCTCTTAAGGCCCTCCTTGTCCTCAACAATATTCCTGCTCACCCTCTTATCCTCAAAGATATCCTTCATGAATTTAAATTCATAAAAGTTCTGTCCCCTTCATGCAACACCACCCCTATCTTGCAGCCCATGGACCAAAAGGTGATTTCTAATTTTAAAAAATTGTACACCAAACACCTGTTTCATCAATGCTTCTCAAACTATCTGATGGTGTACTGGCAGTTTTTTTTTCAATGTGCCAGGGACCAGTAATATTTCTTAGTAATATTAATTCATACTGGAAACAATATATATAATGAATATAATAAAATTTGACAATTTTTTTTTATCTTGTATTTATTTTGTAAACAAATAATACATTATTACATAGGCATTTTATAATGTTTCTTTCTTTTCTGGAAACTCACTGTGTACCGGTAGCTGATGGCTTGCGAACCACCACTTTGAGTAGCACTGACGTATGTGGTGGTGTCACAGTTATAAACTGACCAAGAGAGACAATTTACTGGGCAAACTGTGACTTGTGAGACTTTCTGGGACTAAATATTACTTTGAATGTTTTTAGAAGTATGACCCACCTGATGATGAGCCATGCCCCATGCAGCCTGTTTCCCAAGAAAGTCCATGCCTGCTTTAAATAGTCATTCAATCTACTAGAAATAACAGCCAAATTTCCCAGAAAATTACATCAAATCTTAGAAAAAATTGGAAGGAGGTACTAAATGGCATAGTGCTGGATACACTAATCTTGAAAGAAAAAATAAAATGGTCACAATCAGAATGTCTGATCATAGATCTGTTCCAGTAGGATTGACCCGGGGTTAAAAACCTACATTTACTGTTCTGTTATTTTGTGGAATGAATCAACAAAAATATAAAAATATGGAGAAGTTCCAAATTGAAGTAAAAAAATTAGTTCCAAATAGAAGTGAAGAAAAACAAAAAACTTTAGTCGCAGCTAAGTTACCTTTGATTTATCATGTTTAGCAAAATGCTCTGGACTTTCATTATACTTCATATGCAACCAATAAAATCGAAATTCTGTCTGAAGAACAAAATGAAATGATGGAAATAATAAAAAAAACTATTTATACACATCAGTAAACAATTAGCAGAAGTAATACAATAATCGATTTATGTAATAAATCTAATTAATGAAGATACTTTTAACACCAACTACTAATATATTTTTCAAGAGGGACTTGAATAATTTCAGATACAAAATAGACCATGTTCAAAAGTTTTATTTAACTGAACTGTACTATGGGGTTAATGTTAAACTGTACTGTGGAAAATGTGAAATTATATTGTGTGAAAAATGTTAAACTATGTGTTACAATGTTTCAATCACTACTGTGGAAGAAGACATATCAAGGAAACTACAATAGCAGCTTAGTGTTGTTGAATAATCCTGCTCAATTTAAGTAGGCTCATAAAACACTGAGAAGAATTAGCGCCATAGATATTAGATATTCAGATTGCTAGGTTGAATTTAATCAGGTGTCAGAACTTGTTGTGGTTGTGTGCTTAAGAAATTTGCTTCTTAACCACAATGTTCTGTGTTCAGTCCCACTGTATAACAACTTGGGTCAATGTCTTTGACTATAGCCCTCGTCTGACCAAAGCCTTGTAAGTGGATCTGGGAAAGTGAAACTGAAAGAAGTCAGCCATGTGTATGTGTGTGTGTATATATATATATATATATATATATATATATATATATATATATATATATGTATATACACACACATATATGTATATACACATACACACACATATATGTATATACACACACACACACACATATATGTATATACACACACACATATATATGTATATACACATACACACACACATATATATAGTTAAGCAATACTGGCATCGGCCACAAAATACACACACACACACATCATAAAGTATGTGTGTGTGTGTGTGTGTGTGTGAGCATGTGTGTGTTCATCTCATCGTCTTGACATTGTGTAACTATTGTAAATGAATGTCATTCTTCTCCAGCATTCTGCAAAAACAAATCTGGCCATGGGGAAATATTTTTATACTTTGTAAGTGTTGGTAACAGGAAGGACATCAAGCTGTACAAAGTTTGCTACAATATACTTCATCCATCCCATGAAAGCATGAAAAAGTGAACATGAAAATGATGATGATGATGTATACATGCTATCTTAAATTTAAAATGTGTCCCCTCTTTTCATCTGGCAATCAGTTGGGTGCTTATATATTGCATAAGTAAACAAGTTTTGTTGGTTACATTTTCACTACATTTCTGATAGTAAGTGTATTAAATGAATGCTTATAACTTGGTGCAGAAAAAAACATTGTGTCTGAAGAGTAGTAGTTTTTTAGTTTATTTGTTAATGTTTACATCCTTTGCCAATATATATTAGCAAAAGATATCCACATACATGCATACATATTTTTTTCTGTAGTTTCTGCTCAGAGCTGTGACCATGCTGATGCACCACCGTTAAAAAATAAACAAACAACCTTAATCGATTTTTGAACCTTACTGGGTTCTCATCAGGTGTCCACATCATTCTGACAGTCTGTAAGGCTCTTGCATAATTTATAACTGATTTTCACAGGAAAGGTTAGCTTGAAACTATGATAGAACACTCAATGCACCATGCTGTGGAATCGAACCTAGATCTCACAGAGTTCTAATAATATCCCTTTGAGCACCTTGTATGACAAATTTGGTTCCTAAATAGAAGCTCTATTATTGGATTGGTGGTAAAATATTATTCTATTGTGGCCAAAACAGCAGCTAGTCATCATCATTTAGTGCCTGTTTTCCATGCTGGCATGGGTTGAACGATTTGACAGGAGCTGACCAGGCTCCAATTGTCTGTTTTGGCAAAGTTTCTACAGCTGGATGCCCTTTCTAATACCAACTTTACAGAATGTACTGGGTGCTTTTACATGGCACTGGCACAACCTCAAAAGACAGTTAAAATTATTGAAAAGCTACTCAGAGTTATTGTTAGTAAGATGGTTAATAATTGGTTATATCCGACCATTTATCTGCATAATTGGCTAGAAATCATGTAGACTAGAGATAAACTTTTAGAAATTCAGGCCAGTGAAGTTTTGAAGGATGCAGTGCTCTGACAACTAACAACTGTTGCCGGCAGTTTGTTCCATACTTCAGCAACTCTTAGTGTGAAAAAATGTTCCCGAAAGTCATGGGAGCTGTGCTGTTTTCTGACTTTGTAAACATGTCCACAGGTGTTAGACAGGTGGAGTTTGAAAAGGTACTCAGAGTTATTGTTAGTAAGATGGTTAATAATTGGTTATATCCGACCATTTATCTGCATAATTGGCTAGAAATCATGTAGACTAGAGATAAACTTTTAGAAATTCAGGCCAGTGAGCTAATTTTAATTCCAAGTTAGATCTTCACATGCCTTTTCAAATGATACCAGTATCACTAAAAATCTCATGTTTCATATCCAAGTATGTAATAAAATTTCAGTCATTCGTTGTCAAGTAAATTTTTTGTCCTCAACTTGAGGTTTAACTCTAAAATTACTCTATTTCAAAACTAAATATTACTTCACCACATGATTTATTTGCTGTGTAGTATATTTACTACACAGCAAAGGCACATGGCTCAGTGGTTATAGCATTGGGTTCACACTCATGAGGAAGTGAGTTCGATTTCCAGACCAGGTTGTGTGTTGTGTTTTTGAGCAAGACACTTTATTTCGCATTGCTCTAGTTCACTCAGCTGTAGAAATGAGTTGCGACGTCACTAGCATCAAACTGTATCAGCTTTTGTCTTTCCCTTGGATAACATAAGTGGTATGGAGAGGGGAAGCTGGTATGCATTGGCAACTACTGGTCTTCCATAAACAATCTTGCCCAGATTTGTGCCTCAAAGGGTAACTTTCTAGGTGCAACCCCATGATCATTCATGACAAAAGAGGAGTCTTTACCCTTTAGTCTATTTACATAGTTTAAATTCAAGATGTACTGAAAAGACATTATAAAACAGTAAACTCTACTACAAAACAAATGTTTACTATTTTTTCTTTATTCATGTGGAGAAATTTTCAGTGTATGAGAATAGAGCAAAGAGTATCATCTTACCTCTGTGTCATACATTGGGTGACCATTCCAGCACATAACATCAAGGATATAGTAAACATTTTCTGCTTCATTACATATACAGTCAAGTATGGTACCAGCTGAAATACAGATGAAATAGTATAGTATAATTCTTAAAAGTAAAAAATAACTAGAATGAGATAAAAAGCAATAAAAGTGAAATGCGTAGCTTTATGTTGGTTGGAAGATTAATTTAACCAACAAAGTAAAATAAAAGTTTCATTTATGGTATGTATTAAACCCATTTGTTACTATATTCCTATTGAAAAACACCATCATTCTCTTGAGAATTATGAAAAATTTAGTAAAATAATTTTGTCATTATTAAGTTGGTGTTTGGAAGATAAATTAACATTAAATTTTGATAGAAGATTTTAATTTAAACCATATTAAAACAAAAGTTTGTATCAAACAACGAAGGACAGTCTCAGGCAGATACATATCAAAATTATTAAAGACAGCATTATCTCATGGTACCAAAGAGAATTACAGAAACACAAATTTATCATCACAATGTCAGTACAAGAACTGATGTTAGCATGAAAGTTTTATAAACGTATTAGTAGGGTCACAACCTTAACAGTAATGAACTACAGGATGGTATTAGACAGGACTTGCTGAAATTTTTTAAACTCAAGTTGATGCATACACTTAATATCATTAATTACATCTTTTACTTGTTTCAGTCATTAGACTGTGGCCAAGCTGGGGCACCATCTTGAAGAATTTTAGATGAATGAATTGACCCCTGCATTTATTTACTTTTCTAAGACTGGCACTTATTGTATTGGTCTCTTTTGCCAAACTGCTAAATTATGGGTATGTAATCATACCAACACCAGTTGTCAAACAGTGGTGAGGGACAAACAATGACACAAAGACACACATACATATATATATATATATATATATATATACATTATATACAATGGGCTTCTTTTAGTTTCCATCTTCCATCACAAGGTTTTGGTCAGCCCAAGGCTATAGTAAAAGACACTTGCCCAAGGTGTCATGCAGCAGGACTGAACCCAGAACCATATATAAAAAACTATTTTATTATTTCATAGAATTAACACACCCAATCTAGATTATAAATAATAATAATAATGAAATTATTGTATAGTGTTCAGGTGCATCACAACTTGTCAAAAGTGCATATAAAGCATATGCAGTAATGTACAAATATCTGGGGAGTGAACAGTGTATGAGTCAGATACATGCATGCCTGTGTATGGAAGGGAGAAAATCAGGTGTAGTATTGGCGAATCTCAGGAAGCATGGAAGTTTTGAAGGATGCAGTGCTCTGACAACTAACAACTGTTGCCGGCAGTTTGTTCCATACTTCAGCAACTCTTAGTGTGAAAAAATGTTCCCGAAAGTCATGGGAGCTGTGCTGTTTTCTGACTTTGTAAACATGTCCACAGGTGTTAGACAGGTGGAGTTTGAAAAGGTACTCAGAGTTATTGTTAGTAAGATGGTTAATAATTGGTTATATCCGACCATTTATCATTTCACTCACCAACAACTCTATAACCCACTTTTAAGGGCAAAAGAGGGAGCCAAACTTCTACAAGAGTTGTTGAACATGCCAGAAATAACAAGCAAATTCTCCTAAAACTACACTTTACCGTCTTCAAAGGACATTAGATAGCATAGTCTTAGGTACATTACAGCTGAAAATAAAATGAAAGAGTCATGGCAGTAATGTTTTGATCACATGTCTGCTTGATTAGAAATGACTAGGACATAAGCAACAACAACAGCTACTCATTGTGTTAGGTCTTCTACCACAAATGAAAAAGCATTTTCCCTCTTCAACATGTTAACTGTATATTAATAATAATAATAATAACTGATGCCGGCAGTTTGTTCCATACTTCAGCAACTCTTAGCATGAAAAAAATGTTTCTGAATGTCATGGGAGCTGTGCTGTTTTCTGACTTTGTAAACATGTCCATGGGTGTTAGACAGGTGGAGTTTGAAAAGGTGCTCCTCCAGGCTAAACATAGTCCATCTTCTATATCTCATTCTTACAGAGTTCTGCACACCAAGAAGTTCTGGGTTAAATATTAACAGGAAAATAATCATACTGCAAGGTCAAAAAAAAAAAAATAAATAAATAAAATTAAATTAAAAAAAAAAATATTTGTTCCAGCAATTTTTAAATATATTTACGCATCAACACATGCTGAAAGGAAGTGTTTACCTTCATGATAAGATCCATGATCTCTGTTACCACCAGGAAACATTGAAGGAAATCTATTCACTAAATAACCATTTTTAGTATAAACTGTTGTGGATCCCTGAAGTGAAAATAATAGAGTAAACCTCATTGAATATAAATTATACCAAATGATTTTTCTACATAACACCTTTAATCCTGTTGTTATCATATTTCTACTGAAATACACTGATTTCAGTTAAGTTTGAAAATAATGAGTAAAATAACTTTGTCATTAGTAATTTGGTGTTTGGAACATGAATTAACATGAAATTTTGATGGAAGGTTTTAATTTAGTTCACATTAAAACAAGAAGTTTGTATCACAGAATCAGAGGCAGTCTCAGGCTGACTGGTATGAAAAGGGTTAAGATATCACTAGTGGACACCAGACCTTCGATGATGCAATAAACACATTTTTTAAAGTGGACAATGAAGAAAGAAAGGTTTTGTCCTAAAATTTGCCTGTTGTAAAAGTTACTAAAGAGTTATGTTTAGGTGTAATTTCCAATTAAAATAACTCTTAATAGATTTAAGCTTGATTTGTATAAGATAATTTAGCCCTTTAGCGTTTAGATTACTCTTTCAAATATAATGCTTATTTATTCACATTGTTTTGAATTAATCATGTATTACCTTGTAGTTTCAAGATTTCAGTGATGTGATTATTTATTTTAAGAATGACATTGTGTGGTAGATAAGAGAGGCTGAATCTGGGTAGTTTGAACACAAAACAGGCAGAATATTAGAGCCAGACATAGCTAGTTTAAATGCTAAAGGTTTAATTTGTATGGAATGGAAATATCTAAGTTAATGTCTTAAAGGAATCATTGTGAATAAGTTTTCCTTATTTAGCAACTGAAAGTAATGCACTTTTTCAATGATTTTAGTAACGAGAAGGGGAAACAAAAATGAACTTTTAAGGCAAGAAATAATCCCAAACACTAAGAGTAATGAAGTTAAGAGATGCTTTTTCTTCTGGGCAAGATAGCAGTTTTATTCCTGAGAGATGAAGTTTTGTAATGTAACAAACTACTCTTTATTTTCGCAATTTCCCTACTGACCACTGCTTAAAAATAAATGGACTGCTCTACCAAGAATTACAAGTCTATATCAGGTTATTCAATTCTAAAATGTACAACACATGCACTTTTCAACATTATGGCTTAAAATTATGAAAGGAATTGAGAAAGAGAAACATTACTTACTTTAGAAGCAACTACCAAACACCGTTTCCCCACAGGACATACCACAAGTGACCATTCTTGTTCAAAGTCAATTGGTACTTCTACCAACCATTCAGAAAGCATAAGCTAGAAGACAAAACAAAATAAACTTTGTCTAATTTTATCTATGTACATATGTATGCTGAACATCATTTCTTATTAGGTTCCAGTTAGTTAAAAATGGAGATTAATTTGTTCACCAATACATTCTCAAGGAAGACAACAGCTTAAAGGTCAATATTTTATTGCTATAAGAAAAACCTGTTGCTAGTATGTAACCATAAAGAGTGAATAAAATATTTAACCCTTTCGCTACTGCATTTTTTTAATTTTTAGATGCTCTGTGTTTCTTTCAATTACTTTAAAATATAACAAAGAATTTAGTAAAATAACTTCATTATCATTAAGCTAGTGTTAGGAACATAAATTGTGACTAAAGTTTAGTGGAAGATTTTAATTCAAAACTTATGAAAACAAGACATTTATACTACAGAGCCAGAGCCCGTTTCAGCCAGGTTGGTAATGAAAGGATTAAAGTGGTGTATGAGGTTATCAGGGAAACATTCTCACAACAAAATTTCAACAGATTAAAAAGCTAAAAGAATGTCATTTAATAAAAGTTCTACTATGCTTTTCTTTTTTTATCTTATAAATTTTTTACCTCAAGATGGTCTTTTCAAAAACAAAAAAAAAAAAAGAAAAGAAAAATCAATTAAATTTGAGCAACGGATTGAGCATTCAATCAATTACTTCGTAACTCCAAAACAAAGAGGTAGTCTGGTATTGGATAATGCAGTCTCTACTGTCAAATCACACTAATAATTTGAATAGAGGAGTAAGTCTAAAACCTAAGCAAGCTAGTATTGTTCTTAATTTAACCCTTTAGTGTTCAGATTACTCTCTCAAATGTGATGTTTGTTTATTTATATTATTTTGAATTAATCATGCATTATCTTGTAGTTTAGAGATTGCAGTGATGCTATTTTTTAGTTTTAGAATGACATGGTAGGGCTGAGGTGAGAGGCGAGAACTGGCCAGTTTCAATATAAAACAGGTTAAATATTTTGGCCGGATATGGCCGGTTTGAATGCTAAAGGGTTAAAAAAAAAAGATATATTTTTTTAGCTGTTCTACATAATTATAAATCATCTTAGTCTTTGAGAGAGGCCAATAAAATTAAAGGTTTCTATTGTTTTACAAAATACATGAATCTATAGGACTGGTAATATACTTCAATTTCCAATAGTTTTAAGCAAACGAGTGGTGTGTCTAACATAATCTATTGGCATTCAGTGTCATTATCTGGGATCAGCTTCATGGGAAGATAAACCATAGGTGTACTTTCAAGATGCTAATACAGAACAGTAGAAAACTGATGTTCACAACTGCGGAAGTTGAAGCACTGATGATAGACTGGGATATGCGTAATTCCAGTGCAAGTTGTAGTTGATAGATGATGATGATAAATTGTATAACACACACATATAAATTTAAAATAATAAGGTTGAAAAATTGAATATTAATTTGATTAATATCAATTCAAAACCAGTGGTCTAGCATATTTAAAATCTGAAGTTTCAGAAAAAATTATATTACATACATATAAAAGTGATGACCTGTAAGTGGACATCCATTATGCTAGAAGAAGATCCACTATGGTCTTACCACTAAGAAAGAAATGTTCTCAAGAAAATTTAGCAAACGCCAGAACGTAAGAGAGCAAGACAAATGAAAAGATACAAAATATAGATTGTCCACTTACAGGTCATCCCTTTTATATGTACGTAATATATATATATATATATACACACACACACATATATATATATATATAATATAATAATAATGAAATTATTGTATACAGTGCTCAGGTGCACCACAACTTGTCAGAAAGTGCATATAAAGTACATGCAGTAATGTAGAAATGTCTGGAAAGTGAACAGTGTATGAGTCAGATACATGCTTGTGTGTGTATGGAGGGGAGAAAATCAAGTGTAGTGTTGGCGAATCTCAGGAAGCATGGAAGTTTTGAAAGATGCAGTGCTCCGACAACTAACAACCGATGCCGGCAGTTTGTTCCATGCTTCAGCAACTCTCAGCGTGAAAAAATGTTTCCTGAAGTCATGGGAGCTGTGCTGTTTTCTTACTTTGTAAATATGTCCACGGGTGTTAGATGGGTGGAGTTTGAAGAGGTGCTCAGAGTTATTGTTTGTGCGATGGTTGATAATTTTATGGGTGTCTGCCAAGTCAGCTGCCAGACGTTGGAGTTTCAATGTGTCCATGCCCAGGGAAGTAAGGCGTTCAGGATATATATATGTATATATATATAGATTTAGAGAACTTGGGACGTATATGGTAAGAATATGTAAAATAATTATCTTTTCAGCACAGAGGAGCTTTTTAAATAAGGAATGGTGCTTAACTATGGTTTCATAGCATCATACGAATGAGAGAGACACCTTCACAAGGATAACACAGCAGTTGATGACAGATAACACTCCAAGATGATCTAGTACCTATTTATATGAAGGAGATAAACTGAGACAAAGTAGAATGGAAACACAATGGAATGCTCGTAGCAAATTTTAACTCACAAGCTTTGAGCAGACAGTTGTCTTAAATTGTCATACATATGGTATTACCATAAATTACTCACACAGGCATTTTGTGAGAAACTCAGAGTGAAATAAGAGAAAATTTTATTGATTGCAAACAAACAGATTTAAATGTAAATTTCTTGTTGATCAAGCAACTGCAATCAACTTGCATAAATTTCTGATGTGGAACAGACTAATTTTATTTTAATTTTCTTAAAGTCAATTTCAAAGCTCTTAATTTTCACTATCTAATTTGTCCTATTAGGCAATGGGATAATGAATATAACTGTTGATTAAGTGTTAATTCTAGTGGTTTATCTAGTGGACATTTAACCTGTATATATTCTGGTTGAAGAGTACCAAATGAGCATCATCACAAGTAATAGAATACTTAATGAGACTATTCCAGGCATGGACAATGGATTGAGAGTAATCTGCTCCCATAGGTTTAATAAAGGGTTTGGTTCTAAAAATTCAAGAGTGTTAACTAATGTGACAAGTACTTGAAGATCAGAAGGTACAATAGTCAAAATGTTCTAAATCTGACAACCATGATGAGGATAACAGACTAAATATATTCTTTTCTACTCTAGGCACAAGGCCCGAAATTTTTTGGGAGGGGGCCAGTCGATTAGACTGGCCTCAGTATGCAACTGGTACTTAATTTATTGACCCTAAAAGGATGAAAGGCAAAGCTGACCTTGGCAGAATTCGAACTCAGAACGTAATGGCAGACAAAATACCGCTAAACATTTCGTCAGGCATGCTAACATTTTTGCCAGCTCGCAGCCTTTAAAAGCTAGAAAAATATTCTTTGCTACTCAAGGCACAAGGCCCGAAATTTTTTGGGAGGAGGGCAAGTTGATTAGATCGACCCCAGTATGCAATTAGTACTTGATTTATCAACCCCTGAAGGGATGAAAGGTAAAGTTGAACTTGACAAACTAAATATATTAGCATATAAAATTTGCTTCTTTGGTGGTGTTTTACTTGGCTATAAAAGTACCGCTGACACAAAGAATAAAAAACTTAAGCCAACAAGAAGCCTCTCTATTATTGCTCAATGTTATAGAAACAGTAGCCATATCTCTCTCAAATTACATCTTACTATTTTAAAAAGAAAATGACATTAAATAATGTATTCCAGGATATATATATAAAAAGACTGAATGTCTTTGATCATAAGTCAGCTCAATCAAAGATGATTTGGAGTAAAAAAAAAATCTAGATTCAAAATTCAACAAAATTAAATATGAATGAGCTCAAAAATGTAAAGCCTTGTAATAGGTTGAAAGAAAATCTATACTTGAAGAAATCAATGTTTTAACAAATAAAGCCAAGTAACCTGATTTTGATAAAATCTTCCTGGTTTTTTAAATACTTCATACTCCATAGACTCTTCAGCAGATACATCCTCTTCTTGAGCATCTTCGGATTCCCAACTATTATCTACAAGTTGACGTATATTTTTAAGATAATCAAACCGATTTCTGAAAAAGACAGGAAAAAATATATGGTGACACAACTTCAAATAATACAAAATGTACACTAGGTATGTATTTTAACTTCACCTAAACATCTTCCTCTAAATACCTTGAAATTGTGAAATAAATATGTAATTGAAGTTTATTATGGCTAACAAACAGTTGCTGAGAAGAATCCATGAAATGGATCTTACACCAATACCTAAGAAAGCCACTTGATTGATTAGAATTAAGTCACTTATAAAAGATTGATTGTTATTGACTTCCCAAAAGAGAAATAAGATATTTGAACTTATTATAGGTGCATGAGTGGCTGTGTGATAAGTAGCCTGCTTACAAACCACATGGTTCCGGGTTCAGTACCACTGCGTGGCACCCTGGGCAAGTGTCTTCTACTATAGCCTCAGGTCAACCAAAGCCTTGTGAGTGGATTTGGTAGATGGAAACTGAAAGAAGCCCATCGTATATATGTATATATGTGTTGTGTGTGTGTGTGTGTGTGTGTGTGTGTGTGTATTTGTGTGTCTGTGTTTGTCCCTCCAAGATCGCTTGACAACCGATGATGGTGTTTACATTCCCGTAACTTAGCAGTTCGGCAAAAGAGACCGATAGAATAAGTACTAGGCTTACAAAGAATAAGTCCTGGGGTCAATTTGCTCGACTAAAGGCAGTGCTCCAGCATGGCCACAGTCAAATGACTGGAACAAGTAAAAGAGAAAGAGATAAAAGAGATTATTCACTGCTACAATACTACTTTTGCATGACATTGATAGTTTCTACACTTCTTTCTATTGAACAATGTGTTACTTACTGTTTTTGTATATGTAATATCCTCTGCCGTCGCTCATTTTGATCCAAAATATTCTTTCGGCATTTATATTGGCTGAGACGAGGGTGTACAGCATCAGTTGAATTGGGTTCAAATTTGACTTGAACAGTCTCAGCTAATTGTTCTGCAAGTTGTTCCATTTCTTTTAAGTGCAACAGTACTGGGTCTTGATGAAATAAAATGGATAGAAAATATTACAAACATAAATTAGACAGAAAATAAATAATTTTTCCTTTTATTTTGTTACAGGTTTTTTAAAAATATATTTTCAATACTATATTTACTATTTTGTTGCAAATATCTTGACATACATGCATATTGCTTTATATATATATATATATATATATATATAATATATATATATAATGAGGGCACATTGTATTGTCTAGTGGTAGGATATTGCACTCACAATCTTGACATTGTGGTTTGAATTCCTGAAATGAGTGTTATTGTGTTGTGTTCTTCAGCAAAACATTTCATTTTATGTCGTTCCAGGATCACATTGACATCAAGCTTATGGGACAATGCACTTGTACAGAAAATGTCAATTTGATGGAGCAAATGTACAGACAAACATTTGATTACTATGAACTATAAACAAATTATCGGTGCATGTTGTTAAGGAAGAAGTTGCGGAGCCCTCATCTGTTATCTATAACAGGAGAAACCATATATACATATTAGAATTTTAATGGAAGAACAAGCATAACCGAGCCATCAGAATGAAATCAATTCAGAGAATCCAAACATCACTGGATTATAGTAGTAAATACTGCGATTAATCCTACATGTTTTAAAAAACAATCCATGCATAAAAAATTTGACAGTATTCTTTTGACTACGTCAGACGTCTTTATAATTTATTAAAACAGAATAAAAAGCTGAATGCTTTTCCTGTTTCCAAGCATTGTAATATTTCCCCATGGACAGATATGCTCTTGTAGAATATTGGAAATAAATGACATTTCTTGAATGACTGACAATCATTTTACAACTATTATGTGATGTCAAGTCAAGGAAACACACACACACACATATATTTATATACATATGATGGACTTCTTTCAGTTTCTATCAAGTTCACTCACAGTCAGCCCAGGGATGTAGGTGAAGTGAACCTGAAACCATAAGCAAATTTCTTAACCATACATCCAGGCCTGTACCTATATAATAAATATATGTGTGCATGCAGGTTTGTGCATGTGTGTACAAAAAGAAGAAATTTGCTGCCTCAACAATATCTTGTTCTCCATACATCACAATACTCAGGGTTTATGCTATGAAGAAGATAATCCAGTCTAGCAGCTGCTGCTCTCAGAGTGATTTCCAAGGTACAACTCATCGATCTATAATCTGATGAGTGCTGTAATATAGTACAGAATTTCAATACAGATCAAAAATAAATTTAATAATTTCAATACAGATCAAAAATAAATTTAATAATTTAAATTGAAAACTTTTGAACTGACATAACAATTTCTTTACAGAATAACTTCATTCTTTAATAAAAACTGTATTTTTGGAGTAATGCATATGTTTTTATGCAGTGGTGGACTGGCCAGGTTGCCAGCTTTCCTGATGGCAAGTGGGCCCCTGTGCCATTAGAATCCTTATATGGGGGCTCATCCCCTCAAGTTTGTGAATTTTTTATTCACTTCTGAAAGAATGCAGTAATTATTTCAGCCTGGCTGTGTTTGTAGAGAGTTGAAAAGAATACTTTTAACAACAAAAAAAATTAAATGATAGCACTTTAGTTGCAGGTAGGCTCCCTTAGTCTCCTGGCAACCAATATTTTTAGACCCAGTGCACCACTGGTTTTATGTATTTTAAAACCATCACAGGCATCTTGCAAAGACCTTACAGGATTAAGTTGTATTTATGCAATACAATATCATGGAAGTTGCTTCACAATAATGAAGCTGTTGACGGAGTGTTACTGCATGGAAAGTTCCATGAGGGATAAGAAAAAATTTTTCACTTTTTACTTGATTCTTAAGATTCACCTTTACTCCAATCTTATAATGACTCCAGCAGATTGTTATTATATATTGGTGATAAAACAGGATATACAGGATGTAACTGATATCCATTTTGGTTTGCAACATCTAAATTAATAATTTAGATGTTGCAAAGGGTAAATTGCAGCCTATGGGACTTTCTAAATGGCACATCTAATAAAACTTGCTTTGAATTTTTAGAACAGTGTGACCCATCTGATGATGAGCCAGCCATGTCTCATGTGGCCACTTCTCAAAAACGGTTGCTCATGCCTGGTCTATGTTGTGCAAAAATTACCATCAACTGATCTTATTGGAGATATCTCCTTTGCTTTTTTTCAAGTTTTTTTAAACTCACCCTACTACGGTTTTTAAAAAAATTTTAAATCTAAATTTTTTGGATAATCTCAGTTGATTGAAAAATTTCCCCTCACTTATATCGATTGTAGTAAGTTATGCGGAAATAAACTCGAAAGAGGTGCAGCGAGTAGACTGAATCTTTACTTTGTAGTTTTTTCAGTGAGAAGTCATTAACAAAGTTTTCACAAATTACAAATTTAGATCATTGAAGGAAATTACATAAATTGTGGAAAAAAACAAAACAAAGGGACAATACACTGTTCGTGTTCTTTTAGTCTTGCACAAACACAGTTGAAGGGTTACTGCAAAACAAAAAATTTAGGCAATGCAAAGTATCCCAGTTGCTATTTTTCAGAGTTCCATGAAGGATTTTGTCGTTTATACAACAAAAATCTGCTGGAGTTGGTACTAGACTGGACCAAACAATACTATCATTGCTATATATCAGTTTGGTAAGAAAGTTCTTGGACACTTAACATATCACTTTATTAACAATTAAAAAAACAGCAAAGGTAATCACCCTTGTTATCGATCACCTTTGCCATCTTTCAGGCAAAGTTTTGAATCCTTTCATCCAGAAATTGCATGGCTTTGAATCGATAAATTCATAAAGGAACAATTTCACATCTTCGTCGTTTTCGAACTCTGTATCACTAATTGTGCATTGCAAGGCAGATAATAAGTGGTAGTCAGAAGGGGCACAGTCAGGAGAATACGGTGGATGCACCATAATCTCCCAGCCTGCCTCCTTCAACTTCTCTGAAGTCTTCTTTGCACGATGTGCTGGCACATTGTCTTGGTGGTAAATTATCTTCTTCAAATTTGAGCATTTTTCGGCCAGCGTGATCTTTAGACGATCGATTTATTCGCAGTAGGCATCCTTGTCAACTGTGGTATTGCGTGGGAGTAGATCCAACAAGATCACACCACGCCAATCCTACCAAACTGAGATCATCACCTTCTTTTGCACAAGCGGTCCTTTTGGCGAAGGTTTTGGCTGTTGACCTTTGCTACACCAGGATCGTCTGTGCCTCACGTTGGAGTACCGTACCAAATTTTCATCCATGTGATTACTGACTCCAACCAATCGAATCTTCGGCTTCGCAAGAGCAGACTTTGACATGCAGTGACACGTGCTTGTTGTTTGTTCGCTTCAGTTAATTCAGGTGGCACCTATTTTCCAAGCTTGCTGACCTTGCCGAAACGATGCAGGTGGTTGATGACCGTGACATGGGAGATGCCAAACTGTACCGAAAGTTGACGTGCAGTTTGCATTGGATCCGCAACAATGACTTGTCCAAGAACTTTCTTACCAAAGTAATATATATATATATATACACACACACACGTTTTTTTTTATACAATTACATTTACACAGTTAAAATGCGAAGAAAGCTGTTAAATGTACAGGCATACCTACACAATTGTACCCCTCTCTCGAGTTTATTTCCGCATAACTTACTGTAAAATGAATATTTTTTTAATGAGTCTTTCAGAGGATATTGTTTCCAATTATATTGAAATTTCATGTGGAAAAAGGGAAAAATGATGGGCGTGCGTATATCACAGAGATATCTACAAAATGAAACTTGAAATTTAAAAAAAATTCTGATTAAATTCTGATATAATTGTAATCCACACCATCTGAAAGATATTTCGAGAAAATGTTCATTCAAAAAATAACCATTTTCTGAAAGTTATGAGAAAGCATATTCTAGAGGTTGGGGGAGGGGGAAACTCGTATAGACATGCCAAAATATATGTTTGAAGAATTGTTTCGTTAACGAATTTCATGACGTTCATGGCTGAATTGTTCCGTCAGTCTGGTCATTCTTTGTATGTTTTTGTCCTGAGAAAGGTTATCCTTCCTAAACCATGTCAATGAAATGTCCTTCTAAGGAGACCACATTGTTTATTTTCATTTTCGATGTCGCTTCTATACGTTTGACAATTGAAAATTTAAACTGTTAATGCAAATATCAATTCACACACATAAAAAGCATAATTAAGGTATTTATCTTGATACAAGAAAACAATTTTTAGAAACGTTTGGATCAGTAGACTTACTAGAAACGTAAATAGAGTCCTCTTTAATGTAATCGTTCGGATACAACTGGCATGTCGACTGTGACACAAATGAAAGAGATCACCATCAAGGTAGGTAACTCCTATTTTAGTAGCATTTGTCTTATTTTCTCTACATATTTCGCGCGCTCTCTGTTGTGTCTGTGCACATAAAATGCGCAAAAACCTATTTTGTAAATATTTCATATAGTTATCTCTGTTACTGACTCTATTTTCGTGTTTATATATATACATTTATCTTATTTACTTTTGTTACTTGACATGTGTTTTACCTAACTCGGTTTTACCTAAAAGTTGTTTACTTTTAAGTGAATGTGAGTGGATAAGAGAATAAATGAGAGAGAGAGATTATTAGTGAAATGTTTGCCACAGTTCCCGTATGCTCAAACTGAATCGTCTACTTTTTTGCTTCCTGTATGATGGACGTGTTCCACTGACCACTCGTTCCGGCGCTCTCCTGAAGGCGGGCTTGGCATGCTGTGGCTATTGGTAGCCAAACTTGCGCTGAAGCTGCTTCGCCTGCATATTATCCTAGACGCTTAGTGTGTTCTCCGTTTGTAAAATGCCTTTCCGCAGCTCGTCTCTTGACGGAGCTGTAGTTCTCAATCAAGTAGGGATTAAGATTTTGGCTCCAGGCATCTAGAATGTCAAGCGCACACTCCTCTTTTCCAGTCGGGCAATGCGGTGGGTGGAAGTTCTATGATAGCAATATATAAATATCTTGTGGTGGATAAGAGCGATGATGTTCTCGAGAAAACTCAAGGTATCGACGAGGACGAATTAACTGGTCAGTTTCGGAAGACATTCGACCCGGAGACTACCATAGATAACTTCCAGAAAACTCTGGCCAAGTAGGGCTATCGAAGACCTCTGCCAGTTCGAGATAAACTTTACTGGCACGGAAATTCTGCCTGACTCGTGAGTACACAAACTTGGGAAGTATGACAAATATGGCCTTAAAGAAATACATGGAGAAACTTACTCAAGAAGTGGAAAAGAAAATATCTGATGAATTTCCGAGTAAATTCTCATTGGTAATCGACGGTTGGTCTAGGGGTTCGACGCATTTCATTGGACTTTCCGCATATTTAGAAAAAAAGAAAAAATTCTTTAAAAAAATTTTACAAAGATTTTTGGAAATTTTTTTCAGAATCATAATCTCCGTATTTTCCCGCATATTTTGAAAAAAAAATTGTGAAAAAAGTTTTAAAAGAAGGAAAAGGGGTGATTTAGAAATGTTTTTTTTTGCAGATACATATTCCCTGTAGCCGAAGGGGTGGGGGGAGTTGTGTCGAAAAAAAAATGTTTTAAAAAGGGTGGGGTTTTTTTTTGGGGGGGGGCGGAAGTCTTGCCCAATTGACAATTAATTGCAATAACTGATTGGCCTGTATCCCAATTAGGAAAAATAATTGATTGGAAAGGTTCCAATGAATTATTTACAACCCTTGGTCATTACACTATATACATATACAGCGCCGGCTCAAGGTACCAGCAAGTCGGGCAGTCACCCGGGGTGCCATGTGCTAGGGGACGCCAAGGAGGGCGTGACAAAAACAAGGAAATTTTCACGGTCATCAGCTTCTACACGCCGAAGTTCAGCTTGCCGGAGGCGCCAGCAACCCTAAGGCCGGCCCTGGGCATATATGAGTTCGACTGTTGACGGTTCATTTCTTTCATCAACTAAAATAAAATATAAGTATAATCAATGACATAATACAATGAGATTCCTGTTTATATTTCCAACCATAAATCCGTAATTCAACTAAAATTATACCTATCAACAAGTGTTGAGTATCACTTGTCCTAACTGGCTTCAACCAATTGATTTGATTGTTTTTCTCAGTTGTACAATAAATGGAAAAGCTTTCTTTGTTATCCACATTTGGCATCATGTATCTAGGTCAGTGGTTTTCAACCAGGGTTCCGCAAGAAGTTACAAAACTGCTAAAATCGGCAGTAATTTTTAAGTCTCCTGTGCAGATATGTGTGCATAAGACTATTAAATTATTGCATAGGGGTTCCTCGAGCCAGTGGAATGTTTCCTTGGGGTTCCGCTCCAGCAAAAAGTTTGAAAAGCACTGATCTAGGTCCTCATTACACGAAAATATATAAACTACCCCATACATATTTATAAAATGTTGATATATTTCCTAAGTTTGTTGTCTATTTCATCTTTCATACACAGCAAAGATTGTCGGTAAAACTATTGGAGGTTATTGATAATTATTACACTAGACTTATCAGACCGTTGGTTCTTCTAGATAAGACTGAAAACATTGTTTTATCATTAACCTTGTACCGTTCAGTAATTCTTCTATTGTAAACGTTTCTTTTAAAATCTTTGATTCATTGCCAAATTGTGGTAACTTGACTGTCTTTAAACCAAAAAGAATCAGCAACTGCTCTTCTTAGTATACATCAGTGTAGTTAAGAAATATAAGCATATTATTTTCAAACTAGAAATATAATCGAATTCTTTGCGTTCCCTGACAACATTAGGATAATCTGTACCAAAATCTTATAATGAAGAACTTCATGGTTGCTCAAGTCAACAAAATTTCAGAAAGATATTTCAAAGATATTAACATGTTGCAGTACAATCCTAAATAGTAATTACAGTTTATTAGGCAGAATGCCAATTCAGATGTTCAGTAACCAAATGTTACTAACGAAAAAGAGCTTCTTTTACGGCAGCTCTCATCTGTCTTGTCACATAAGGCAAAACAGAAAAGAAAAAAAAAACGATTATGTTTTGTAAGAGTTATTTGAATATTCGTCAGTAAGAAGATAATATCCCTTTAAAAGATGAAATTCAACATAGATTTCTAATCACGGTCAATCACATCCTTCATAATAATTCTGCGGGCCAATGCAATAACACTGGGAAGCTATACATTCTTTTACTTCGAATCAAAAATAGAAAAAAAAAAGTTTCATGGCTAATTACTCTTGTCAGTTACATCATTTATTCATCTTCCAGGCCTTGTACTAAACACTCAACTCTTCTTCTCAACTGAATCGCTCTAAGTTTCCATTTTCACTCACCTTTTCCGTTGTCTCGAATCTTCAATAATTCAAGCTAAATATTTATTACACTGACCTCCTTTACTATGCAAGAACTTAAGAAGTTTGCTATTTATGCTGCTACTTCCCAGAACGACAAATAAAACTGGAGCAGTATAAGCAATTTGGTTAATTAATTTTGTACCTTTCAGTATTCTAAACTTTTCATAGTTTCTATTTTCGTATTGCTGCTTAACAACATTTAAAAAATTATTCCAAGTAGCATTTCTCTGATATTAGTTCTGAGGAAAACGTTCCAATGGATAGGATGATAATGAACCGCTTATTAGTCAGTGATGCATTTCCACAAGAAAGATGGTGAATATCGGATGCCTTTAACCTAGCCTATCAAGCTGAAATTAGATGAGATACAGAGCAGTACAAAGTTACATCATTGATCTGAATGTCTAATTAAATGAGATGTAATTCATTAAATGACGGATATAAGAGCGTATTTTATCCATGGAAACTTCAATCCCATTAAATTATGTTGAATAATACCGTTGGAACCAGAATTATGCTTTTAGTGCCCTTCTAAAAAAAAAAACAAAAAAAAAATCCTCGTGTTGAAATAATTTATTTCATGAGCAACCAAACTCAACTCTTCCGTCACAAATGATATCGTCACTGATCATCATGATAGAATTCAGTGAACCAAATAGAAAAAATACAGTATTTTTAAATCGCATCAATGAGGATAAGTTCGCTTTTATCATTAAGTATTGCATGTGTCGTTCATCTCAAATCACATGTACATACATTATTATAAAAAGTTTATTCTTTTTTGAATCCTAAAGACGCTGCTATTTATCTAAAGTTTTTTCAGTGTCAAGCGGATGAGAGATAACTATACCCTTGAATAGGATGATGGTGTGTTGTAGGGGGCTAAATTTTTTCTCTCCCAGAGTTGTTGGGAACGGCAAGCTAAAAATCCGTCCCCATTGAGAAAATCTATGACCAAAAGCTTTTCAGCCGTGACCATCTCATCTTTTTTGCATACCTAATACTACATTGTCAATTGTATTTTTCTACTTTCCGGATCTAGGGGAAGGCAAAGAGTCGTTAACCTTCATAGGCCATAGTCACTACCTTTTCTGCTTGAACTGTTGCAAGTCGACACCAGCAGGGAAGACAAAGGCAAGGAAGGATTCCAAAGAGACAACGTGGCGATGTTTCGCTTGTCGTAGCACAAGTTTCCGTCGATTTCCGTAAAAAACTTTTATTTTTTTACATAAGTAATGAGAGCGAAAGAGACTAAGAGGAAGCGATTTTATGACGAGGAAATTTCTCTTTGAAGCTATGAAAGCATTGATGTACATGTGTGTGTGTGTGTGTGTGTTTGATGGGGTGTGGGAGACAGACAGCATGTTGTGTAAGTGAAGTGCTTCTGTTAGTGTGTGTGAAGAGACAGAGAGAGTAATGTGTGAAAGAAAGAGATAACTGAAATGTATGTGTATATGTATGTATGCATGTATGTATGTGTGTGTATGTATCTATGTATGTGTGTGTGTGTGTATGTATGTATGGCCGATTCAGTGTTTACATTTTTTACGGAAATCGACAGAAACTTGTGTTACGACAACCGAAACGTTGCCGACAACGTTCTGAGGTCAAATGAAGAAACAGTGTGGTTAGTGCAGGGCATGTGAAGTTGGACACAATACGGGTGACAGAAGACAAATGAGTCGGGAGTACCTAAGTGGTGGTGGAATGAGATTATCTCTAAGGGCAGAAGCCATTACAGTACCGGAAGTATAAGCAGTCAGGAGACAGAGCGTCTATAATCCCGAGGTTGAGGCGTGTGTGTAAGTGACTTTTTACCTTTCTTTGGAAGCAGTCATTAGATACCTGTATGTGTAGCAGTACCACCGACACAAATGTCCTCCACTGTGGGTCTCGCCCGAGCTTCGTAAAGCTTCAATAATTTTTGCCCTCGGTGAGAAGAGTCAAAGCGATAGGAGGTAGTCGGAACGATGTTGAGCGTGTGTTTTCGCCTCGAGAGACAGTGACACCTAACATTAGAAAGCGATTGTGAAGGCTCGAGGTGCATGCTGTTAATATTTTGAAAATGTGTGGCGCCATGATGTTTTAATTGATATGAGAAGCATTTAGTGTTTCTTGGATGTTGAAAGAAATAAAATTAGCATGTTTCCTTCTACGGATACTTCCAAGGTTCCTGTTTATATTATCAGTGCAGGCTTGGCATGTGACATCTTGATTGCGCATGGATGGTGTATGGCTAGAGTAGATTAGAAGGGAATGAAGAATGATATCATCTGTGTGAGGATGAACGTTGTTGAACACGACAGTAGAAAGATTGTTGATAGAGTGAGGGACAGAAAATGTCTGTTAATAAACGCCGTGAAAGCGCGATTTGCGATTCCAATAAAAGCCTCCATTCTAAGAGAAGAAAGACGACTGAGGATATTGGCATGTCGAACATGGCCGAAAGTTTTGCTGATATTGAAGATGACATCATAGATTTCGCCGAATTTCTTTAAGGTGTAACAGCAGCACTGTCACACCGATGAATGACATAATAGGTTAAACGATAACCGGTATAGCTCCCGTAAAAATCCAGAGGATCAGGTTTTTACGGGAGCTGTACCGATGACTGTTAAGGGAGAGAGAGAGAGAGAGAAAGAAAGAGGGAGAGAGAATATTGTTGCTGGTTGGATCTAATGGGTTACCTTTCTTGAGAATGGGGCATATATTAGTGCTTTTTAAAGATCATAGTATATCTTTGTAGAGCGGAGAGGTTGAAAAGCTTGCTAAGTAAAAGGTCTAACTTCTTAATGCCATGCTGGAGAAAGACTGAACGTATATTGTTAGGGCTAGTGATCTTGTTGATTATTAAAGATAATAGAGTACAGTTGGTGCACTTTATTGTGCAGTCTGTCCCTAATCCTAATCTGAACCCAAACCTTAAACACAATTCTAAACAAAATGAGGTCATTTCACAGTGTTGACTACAGATACGCTAAAGTAGCAATGCACAGTCAAAGAGATTTGATCGTGCTACCGAATAGAAAAGCTGGTTGTTGTTGGCAGTTGTGAAAATAATGCCAGCTGTCATATAAATAATACTCGGCTGTCATATAAACTTTATTTACCGACAGGTGATGAAAATGAAATCTGAGTAAACAATCAATCCAATGATTAGAACCTACAATGCCCAGCTCGTTTCTATAAAAGCATACGAACATTAAAAAAAATATGGTGAATACATGTACGAGAGGTTAAGTCCAGCAAATCTACTCACATTTTATCTTCAATATTCCTTACAAGAACATTTTTCTTTTTACAGAAGCGCTCTATCGTCTTTAATAACTATCAAGATCACTAATCCTGAAAATACTCCTTCAATTTTTCTTTAATTCCCTAAGCATGCATTTATGACATTGTGTCTTTGTAATATTTTAGGTTTTACATTGATTACTTTTAGATAAGATGTTTGTACATCACGCAATTGACTTTTGAATACATTTCAAAAATCCTTCTTGCGTCATTTTTTCTTTCTTTCAATAATACCCCAAATAATGTGTAGGAATGTATAGCTTCGGTTTTTATTGTTGGGTTCATGTAGTGATAGTGGTACAACAGTAGCTCAATTTGAGGTTGTGTCTGTCAAAAAAGTTACCTATATTTATGATTGATAGAGAAATGTTTAAAGTTGAGTTTTCGCAACAATTCCTATCTACGTTACTTGAACACACTTATACCAAGTGCCATATATATTTTTAATATTGTTTATTAAATGTGACACACATACGCACACAGAGGGTTTCCTCCAGTTTTCTACTCTCTGCCCAGGATGTCGCAGAGTTGGATCGAACAGGGTACCAAGAACTTGCGATGCGAAATCCTTAACAGCAATGCCTTGTCTGTGCCCAAAGATTTAAGTTTATAATTTTTTTCATAAGAGCAATAAGTCTGCTACATGAACTACTGATATACGATGTATTGTCCCCTCTGAGTTGGTCCTTGTGGGCAATAAAGAAATTGAACTACTGATATATATTTCTAAGGCGAAGCAAAAATTACGCTTTTTCTTCTAGCTTTAGATGGTGCGCTTCGAATATGGACACTGCTCAAGGGCTTATAAAGAGGCTAGTAGTTTGCCTGGTGTTTAATTAGAGAAAGGCAAAGTTGACCCGAGTGTCGAAGGACCTAACTGCGGCGGAGCACAATTCAAGGTACAGCACACCGATCTGTCCATGTCACACTGACACAAACATACTTGTGTATGTTGTCTCGTCATTGGTTACTCATAATCCAGCACAACTATGCTCAAAGATATTCCATCTGTGGCCATCTAGTCTTTTTTGGACAATGAATAACACTTTTCAGTGTGTAATTTATTTTTCAACAACAGTAGAGTTTATTTTGAGAGGGATTTAATTGCTAACTTCTAGCCTGTCGAGCGACTGCATAGAAGATCAATCGTTGATATACCATCGTACATGTAATCTATATACATGCTTTCAGTATTTGACAAGTGCTTTATTTTTTTCCACTCTAGATAAACCCCAAATAGAGCTTAACTGAATTTAGGTCAGGCTTTGGCAATTTTCCCGAGAAGTGGGTCGTATGAGATATGGTCATCATCACGCAGGTCGTACTATTAAAATCAGAACTTTTCGTATGACGTCCCACAAGCTGCGTGTGGCCAGCGGTTTGTCCAATATTGAACAAAGAGATAATATAAAATGTCACCAGAGAAAAAGGCTGTTAAAAGAAGTATAAGAGGACTTTAACTGCGGAAATCCAAACGATGCCCCCCACCCCAATAAAAATACTTCCGCTTACATGAATAAAAATTTTTAACTTGGCTAAAATTTGGATCTTTTCGGTTTGAACGGCAGTTTTTAACATATTTTTCTAGGTAACTAAAAACTTTTAAACTTCGTATACTGGTAGAATGTGTTTATAAAACATCTTTTTCTCTTGGCTTTATTGAGAAAATTCTATAGTTTGTAAGATATTTGTTGTTTCTTTTCTTCAATTTCTGCAATTTCAACCAATGAAATACGTCTATTGAGGTAAAAAACATTCTGTGCCGTATGAATATGTCCCTCGTTTAAGAAACAGTTTGGGTTTATTTACATTTGTGAAGAAAAAAAGATACCCTTCCCCCCGCCCCTAACCCTAAAAAATATTGAAATGCCATAGATCGATACTAGGGTCATAATTATGGGTGACAATTTCATATGACACTGCTAGAAAAAACTGCCGTTCAAACCGAAAAGATCCCAAAATTTTACCGGTAATAGGAAACTTTTGCTGTGATCAGTTCATGGTCCTCTTCAAGACAAACATTACAAATCTCTTATATATGTGGGATGGCGCTACAAGCACACATCCAAAACCCCATCGCATCTAAAAGGTCATTAATCTAACTGTAAAGACACGTTCACGAATTGACAGCAGATGTTATTTCTCTTCCTAGTCGCTTCAACCGTTACTATAAGAGGTTCTGCTCCTGATCTAATGGTATGCAAGCTGTTTATCGTCTCTCACCTGGTGAATCTAACTGTCTATCATCTTTTGCCATTTCTTCAAGATTCTCCACCACAGATCCTGCTCTAAACACTTACTTCCCCCAAATCCTCAGTGCTACAACTCAATGAAAATCTCTTCCAGCCCCGTTTTTAAAATTTTATTTTACTCAAAATGAACTTCAAACGCATCAATTTGACATGTGAGCGTTGCTCTTTCTCATTCAACAAAAAATATAAAAAAAGGTAAGAGTAACGAAAAAGCCAGAGACACTAAAGCTTTGAAATTCATGAACTTAGAATAAATTACTAGTTCTAATTAATAAACTGTAGTTTACTTGTCCATTCATGTGTGCATATTCATTAAACGATTTAGTTTTATCCATTTATTTAATTTCCACAGCTAAAATACGGGGTAATCCGCCTAAAGCCATGTTGCTTTCAGCTGTCTGACCTTGTACGAAGAATTCTTCGAGACGAAGTTATATTTCTAGCAAAGAGCAACAACAAGTGTAAGCAATAAACATTTTCCTATGTAGTTACAGCTACTAGCTGCTGCATCACAACCACTATTACTAGATTCAAACAAACGTCAGTAGCCCAGATTCTCTGTTCGTGACAAGTTCGTGGTAATCCGACGTAAGCTTTTCACACATGCCTGCCAAAACGATTCCACCTAACCCTAAACTAGATGGGGTACCTATAGTGGACATCGGAGAACAAGGATTCAGCAGGTATGTCCTATGCAAAGTATACGATGGAAATAATCCTAAAGACTTCCAGTACATCGTTCGCGGTTCTACAATCGCTAGATTCCATGCAGACATTTTCGACTTGGTGGATGCTGAACTTGAAATCCATGGACTAAACTGTATATGTGTGGGTGGTGGCAAGATGGAGCACTTACCCGAGGCTGGAACGATTCATGTGTACGGTCGATCTCAAGGATATGGCCGAGCTGACCACTCAATCACGACAGAGCTTGTGCGAGAATCATATCCTCATTACAACAGTATCACTTGGGATGACTGACTGATATTTCAGATATTTTTATCTTCGTTTTTGGAAGATACAAGAATCTCTATGATTTCCGAACTAAGTACAGTAAGTAAATTTAAAAAAAAAGTAAAACAATTTTAAAATGGAATAAAAAAAAAGGAAAATGTTTAAATTGTTGAAGATAAAACAACTCGGTGTTGGAAAAATATTTTCGAGAAATATACACATCTATTTTGAGAAATTTACTAAACGAACAACGACAATAAGTGATTAATACGTTGTATCCAAAAGCAAACAAAATTTTATTCTAAAACTGCTGAAAAAAAAAAAAAAAAAGTAATGTTGAACAAAGTAAAGAAAAAAAGTAAACAAAACAAATCAAAAAGAAACAAAACTGAAAAGTGAAAAGTTGTCGCTAATTATCTTATGACGTTAAATTGGATAAAACCATACTTTAGGCAATTAACAAAATTATGAGGTAAGTTCTTTAACTTGCAATTTCAAAAACTTATAAAACTTTTTCGATTAGCAATGGAAATTAAGAAGAACTAAAGATGTTTTTAAAACAACAATGTAAGGTAAGAATAATGTGAACTTTGAGGAAGACATTTTAGCTTTGCATTTATTTGTTACATTTTTTTTATTAAAAAAAAATATTCTGAATTAATAACTGATTTGAAATTTACAGAGATTATCATTGCATTTATTGCAAGTCTTTGTTTCAAGATTTTCAATAACGTAGTTCACACATGCATGAACAACAAACATTCGCATGCATATACCACACGCACTGACAGTACAAAGTATCCCCAAAACATACTATTTTGTTTTCACATTTACTTATCGTCTATTTTACTGGATACACCTGAAATTTGAACCACATCCAGTGTAGAATGCAACAGTTCTTTTTTCTTGTTTACATTTCAAAAACCTGTGTGCAAACGCGTGTGTAATTGAGAGCATCCATGTGTATGCATTAGTTGAAGTGTGCTCGCAACCTGGCGGCAAACTGCGTTTTATTTTTGTTTCTTCTCGGTACGGAATTATTTTCATGACGTAGTTCTTCGTTCTGCAGGAATCTTGTGTCTTAGAAAGTACTTGCTTGAGAGATAGTACTTACGAGATTTAAGATTATTTATTGAGCTTAAAAATTTTCTGCAAAATTCATATACTTTACTAGCAGAACAGATTATGTTGTGCCTTTAGACATAGCTTTACCATTCCTAATTAAACTGGTTGCCATAATAATTTACTATTACATTTGTTCAAATAAGGAATCTTATACCTAATTTTTCAGTCTATTCACAAGCAACGCAAATTTAAGTAAAACTTCACACATAAAAAAACCTAATAATAATAATAAGCTTATAGTACGCAGCGCTCAAGTGCAGCATGTGTCTATCTTCCTTTCAATACGCATAATAGATGTTAAAAAAGATATTACTTGCGAAGATATGACTTCAGAGTACTATAAAAATAACTGAGTTCCTGATTGACGTAGTTGCTGTCAGACACCTGATTTTAATATACAAACCATAAAGCAGAGGTAGTCTTAAATGTTTCAACGTGTTTTGGATAAAACAAGTCTAAGGGAGACAATTACGAAATGTTTTTCTTTTATTTACCTGGTTTTATTCATCATAAAAGTTATAAATATTTGACATTAATTAAAAATTTAAACCAAAGTGAGAACATTTATAATTATATGACTAATTAAAAATAACGACTATGGAATCATATTCCTTTAATTTGATTCGTATTGCTATAGAGAAATTAACACCTCAAGAACAGTTGCTGAATATATTCTAAGTGAACGGAAGTTTATTCATGTAAACATTATTTCTATTAACATTAGATTAGACGCATGCCTATTTGTGGGCATATACGTACTAGCAGCATTACCTGGCCTTGAAAAGATGCAGTCACTTGAAGTTATAATATTTGTGATAAATTGTTGCCAAAAGAAGCAGAAATCTTCATTTTGTCCGGGGAAATTGCTTCACTCAGAATTGTTGCATCCAGACTATCCAAGGGGAATATTTACAAGAAGGCGCCATAAATGAATAAACAATATACAACCTAAATTATATTTTTTACTCTACTTTAATTTGTGGGATAGCATGTTGTATTTAAAATACTACATAAATTTGCATACTTAGTTTCAATTATGTTTTGTAAACTTAATTTTCCCTATGTATTTTGTAGCAGTCAGGGAAGATACCATATTCTTAGTTTATATATATATATATAAAGAAAAAAGTATCAGAAAATGTCACATAGCCTATTGTTTCAGTCAATAGACCCGGACCATGCTGGAGCACTGCCTTGATGGTTTTTTTTTTTAATATCAAAAAATTGACCCCCTGGAATTATTATCTTTTTCTTAAAGTTTGGTTTTTATTCTATCACTCCCTTTTGCTGAACCACCAAATTAGCACCATTTGTCAAGCTGTTGTGGTTTACCCCCCCCCCCCCCACACACACACGACAGGCTTCTTTCAGTTTCTGCCAAGCAAATCCACTCATAAGGCTTTGGTTGACCTGAGGCTATCATAGAAGACATTTGCCCAAGGTACCACTCAATGGGACTGAACTTGAAACTACGACATCAGAAAGCAAAATTCTTACCATACAGCTGTGATGCTAACAGCAAATAACTTTACTAATCTTTCAAACTTTTGCTGATTCAGACCACCAGCATTTTTTTAGATTTCAGATTTCTTTACTATTTAAATATGGTAATGACTAGGTTATCTATTGCTGAATATAGAATATTTTATACAGAACCTGAGGATAATGGTTTTGTAGCTTAGCAAACTTATTGTTAAAATGTTAATAGCTAAGGAAAACAGTTGTTAAAATTCACCACAGGGTACTCATGGTTGTGATTTATACATATATATACTTTAAGATGTTTGTCATCAGATTGACATTCTTAATTACATACTTGCCAACACACACATATCACTCGCAAAGGAAATAAATGATATGATAGGTCTTGATTATTGGGATCAACTTGAGAAGCTCAGAGTTTTATTCCCTCTAATGTCACTTAGTGCTTTATCATTTATATGATATGGAAAATATTCTAACAGCTGCCCAAATGATGCTGGCATCAAATTTAAAATTCACCCAAGGTTATGTCCCTGTGTCCATCACATCACAACACTAAGACAACTAATTCACCTCATTTGGCCCTGTTGTCTTTAACACCATATCAAGACACAAGGGAAGAAACAGATCTCATGACATTCAAATGATTTCTGGATGAATATCTCCAACAAATTCCAGATAAACAAACTACAGCTGGATATATCTCTGCAAACAATTACTCTTTACTTGAATAGGTTTTGGTGGCCAAAGAATGACTGTAATATGAAACCTCATTAAATGTCTTTTCCATGTGGTGCTATTAAGTTAGTCATGGCCTGGGCCAATTCTAGCCAAAACTTATATATATATGTGTGTGTGTATGCATGCATGCACTAAGACTCATTAATTTAGTGAACAAGAATGTAAATAGAATATTTCTTTCTTAATCTTGTGTTTTTATGCCAAACTTTATATTGTTCAGTAGAACATTGGACTATACACCAAGCTCTACCATCTATTATGCAAAATTTAGTTGACATTCTTTGTGCCTGAATTACTTAGAATCTCTCTTATGCAAATGTGGGCACACCTTCACAAAGTCCTGATTTCTTTCTAATTGAACAGCACTTGTGAGAAAACTCAGATGGCTGTAGCTGAGGAGAAAACTAGGTCACGTAATTCAACCATTCAAATCGCTTGCTACCATTCACTGCATAGGCCCAGTCTGTAACAGTTTCTAGCAGAGACCATCTTTGAGTGTAAACATGCAGTTTCCCATCTGACAGGAATCCTGTTAAAATTGTGTACATGGACTTCCTTCACATTTCATTACAATGAATGGTAACAAAAGAATCAACAAACCAACTGATGGTTGATCAAGTGATTACTTCAGCAATCAATTAATTAATTGGTTAATTAGGTTATTAATTGGTTAATAATAATGAAAAGAAGTGAAATAGAACCAGTATGAGTGTTCATATTGGCAAATTGACCCACATGAGATACAACAGAATTAAACATTATTGCTAAGTAAGGCAGATAATAAAATGGCATATTTTGTAATGGGACAAGATAATATGGTTTACAGTGATTAGCATTGGTTCACTACATTCTGAGTTCAAATATCACAGTTGTTACATTTATATAAATATTACTTCTACCTGTTCAAATCCCACCAATGCCAACTTCTGAGGTTGATTAAATAATGTACCAATGAAATACTGGATCCATTTATATTTCTCTACTGCATTCTGAATGGAATAAAACATAGGGATTCACTCCATGAAATACACCTCTTGCTTTCATCAAAAGACATTATATTAGAGTTGTTCGTAAGATATAAGTTTCTGGCCAACTTTTTAAAAGAGATTTTATACATTATACCATGTGTCCTTCACCTTTCAAGGCTGTAGATTATGATTTGTGGGAGATTTCACTACTATTTCTAGCAGATAAAGCGACACATTAGGGCTAGGATATATAAATATATCTATATATAAATGTGTATGTATCTTGATATTATTTAAATTATGTGTGTGTGTGTGTCTGTGTACATATATATATATATATATATATGTATCTATGTGTATGTCTGTCTGTATGTATCTATGTATATGTATGTGTGCATATATATATATCTATGATTATGTATGTATATGTGTCTATATATATGTATGTATATGTGTCTATATATATGTATGTATATATGTCTATATATATATATGTATGTATATATGTCTATATATATGTATGTGTATGTATATATATATATATATATATATATATGTGTGTGTGTGTGTGTGTACACATGTACAGATACTTGTGTTATATATAAGAGGGTGCCTCTGCGCAGCCCCTTGAATTGCTACAAGTAGCATCGAAATCTCCATTAAGTCACACATCATAGTGCTTTTTAAAAGTGAAGGATGCGTTAGATAAGATGATCAGTGTTACTGCCAAGTAACACTGTCTTTATGATACAGGATGTGTGTGTGTGTGCATGTGTGTGTGTGTTTATATATATATATATATAGATATATATATACCGGAGTAAACACATAAATGTGAAACAAGGTGGAAAAAAGAGTACTCAAATACCAGTGGTAGAGTAATATGCTTTATTTAAAGCAGCATAAAATTCAACAAAACCTGTTACTTTGAGTTTCATGTTCCCGTTTGTCGGACAGTTTTTTCTAGCAAAAATTGTCTGACAAACGGGAATATGAAACTCAGAGTAACAGATTTTATTGAATTTTCTGCTGCTTTAAATAAAGTATATATATATATATATATATATATATATATATATATATACTAGCTGGTGTACCCGGTAATTCCCGGGAATAAAGATGCTCTTATGAAATGCCTTATTACTCTGATATAAGAAAGCAATTTCATTATGACGGCCACAAAAGGTGTATTTTCCATCACAAAAAAGTACAATATGTGGCCAGATGCTCTTCTTGATACCAACTTAGTTGTTGTACAGTTGAGCACTTCACGTCACTTGTCTTCACACACTAAGCTGTTGAACTATATATTCTTTTTGCAGGATATAAACAAATATTGATACTACCCAAGCAGTAGCAATATGAAGACAAATTAATATTCAAATTAATGAAGTGCAATAATAATGTTTAGCTCTTCAAAGCTGTGAGTAGTGAAATGCAGAATTAGGTCAGCTGATCATGAGAATCAAATATTGATTGCTAAAAACTGTGGGTGGTATGGTTTATTTCCCTTGGGTTGTTTAAATAATATATTTGTAATATGTAGTAGATAAGAGAATCCATTAGATGGGCACTATTATCGATTTTTTTCAACAATCTAAGTATGTCACAAGGTTTTCCAGACAGAGTTCTACTCACGTGTCAAATAGGTAAAAAAAAAAGTGATATTGTCTGCAAAAATTAGAAATAGAACACACAAAAAATCATATCCAAAGTAATTGAACATAAACAATGAAATGGGCTGTTTCCCATGAGTGTTTAAAAAAATATTATGCAGGTGGTATGGGTTATTTCCCTTGGGTTGTTTAAATAATATATTTGTAATATGTAGTAGATAAGAGAATCCATTAGATGGGCACTATTATCGATTTTTTTCAACAATCTAAGTATGTCACAAGGTTTTCCAGACAGAGTTCTACTCACGTGTCAAATAGGTAAAAAAAAAAGTGATATTGTCTGCAAAAATTAGAAATAGAACACACAAAAAATCAATATCCAAAGTAATTGAACATAAACAATGAAATGGGCTGTTTCCCATGAGTGTTTAAAAAAATATTATGCAGGTGGTATGGGTTATTTCCCTTGGGTGTTTAAAAAATTGGTTATATGAGGTAGATATAAAGGTCCTTTCTAGGGGCCGTATTATTGATATTCTTCAACAATCTAAGTATGTCACGAGGTTTCAATGCATGAGTTCTATTCACATGTCAAGTTTCATCAAAATCAATAAAACCATGTAGGAGGAGTTAGATAACAATGTCACAAACAAACACACACCGATTTTCCACATATGTAGTAGATAGATGCAGGCATGAGTAAGTGATTTTAGAAGTTTGCCTCATACCACTTGGATTCAAGTTCAATTTCATTGAATGGGACTTTGGATAAAAGTCTTTTGTTACATGCTTGAGTTGACTAGTGCCCCGTGAGTGATATTTGGCAGCTAGAAACTGTATGGGAGCCTGGTATGTGTGTATGTGTGTCTTTGTCTTCATATTGCTACTGCTTGGGCAGTATCAATATTTGTTTATGTCCTGCAAAGAGAATATGTAGTTCAACAGCTCAGTGTGTGAAGACAAGTGACGTGAAGTGCTCAACTTGAAAACAACTAAGTTGGTATCAAGCAGAGCATCTGGCCACATGCTACAGTCCCAAGAGATCTTGTCTAACCAATGTCAGCATGAATTGGACAAGTTTTGATGATGATGATGATGATATGTGTGTATATATATATATATATATACATACATGTATATATCTATATATAAATGCACACACAAACATGCACACACTTCATCTTGTGGTGCACCTGGACACTTCATCATCATGTGATCTAGAGTCTTTGATTTTGTAGATCCTTGATGATTGGACAATGTCTTATATCCAGGTAGCTCTTTCCCAAATAGCACTATACCAGGAAGCATAACCAGCTCTATGGTTCTCTCCAGATTCCCAGAAATCTTGAAGTAACTTTTGTTGCATCAGTGGCTAACTTGATGGCTATTTGCCCTGTGGCACCTGTAATACTCAGCATGTATGTCCTGCTGAAGGACTGACCTGCACTCCATGTCAATGGGCTCATACCTCACTTGTACCACCTATTCCTTCAGCATACGTCCACTGTCAAAATTTGCTTTTTTTTTCTTTTATGAATCTCCTTAGTGCAGTCTTTCAGGGAATGTGGGGGGGGGGTTCTAACTAGATAATTTGCTTGGAAGCTGCTGAGATTAGCACCATGTTTGACTGTGAAGATAGATTCTGGCAATTACAATTGCCTCTCTTTCTTGTAACATTGCTAGTGGGTTAGAAAAGGTGTCTTGGTAGCTTATGTTTACTTCTCCCAGCCTTGATGAAAGTGATCATTTTTGTTGATTAGAGAAACCCATAATGACTTATTGCACCTCATATAATGTCTGCTATATCAGTGAGGACATAGTCATGGCACTAGTAGTAGAAGTATCCCTCACTCAGGTCTGATGGACAGCAGCAGACAATATGTTCCTGAGTCATCCTCCCCAGCCACAAAGAGTAAGTTGGTAACTCCAATTCCCTCCAACAAAACAATTCAGATGGCTTTAGTAGATGCCATAGACAGGATTAAGAATCTTATTTGATTGTACTTATCTTTTCAAAGCTCAAACTATTAGACTTCGCACTCCACTGTTTACTCCCATCTTGCTCAGGCTCCTTTCTGTCACATTCCAACCATTCTGCAAGGTTATGCCTCCTCAACTGGCATTTGCATCTCATTGTGGATCAGTAACCTTCAGACATATTGAGGAGTTGCACTGCTACCTTGGTCAATCCTTTCCTGAATAAATGCAGTTACCTACACTCTGTCTTAGCCACAACTTGTGCAATACCTCCATAACTTCTGCTGTCTTTCATTCTATCCTGTTCTGATCACAATACTGACTTGAGAAAGTTTTGGGTTGTAAATCTTTTGGTATTGTTGCACCCCACTACAATGAGTCATCATGAATTTTCCTGTCAGGCTACTGCTGGGGAACTTCTTGTTTTACCTATAAGGGGTGATGTTGATCAAGCTTTGTAGTTGTTCCAGTCACTTTCATAGAAACATGCTGATCCTCAATTCAAAGCTCTTGGTTATGGCTATCAGGATTCCATAGATCAATAGGAGTCACAGAATATGTGGCATAATAGCAATGATAGCATACAAGCCTTGAACTTTCCAGATAGGCTTGTCTTGTCCACTGTAGATAGCAACAACTTTCACCTCTTGGTTTGTTGTATCTGCAGTCAAACACCTATATATACTTATACATACAAGCATACATACATGCCTACATACGTGTGCGTGTATGTATGTGTGAGAGAGACGGAGGGAAGAAGGAGGGGTTCAAGACTGAGGCATTAAAATAGATAAATAGCAACTTTGAGTTAATTCAACCAATTGTAAAATCCTGCTTAAACACTAATTCATTTGTAACCTAATCAAAAGAAAACACATTCACGTATTTTTTTGTATCTATACAAGATACTCATATGAAAGGGCGTAGGAACTATGACTTCTAGAGTCTCTCCCAGAGACAAACAGCATTTTGATGATGGTGTCACCAATGCATTTGGTGTTTAATCTCAACATTTCTGCATTGATGTCTAATGTAAAAATGTGGTCCAGGAATGAATCATTGAAGATTATAGTTCTGACTGCTGTCATATTTACTGAAAAGTCTTGGAGGTGAAGGTGCTGGGAGGAGAGATGGAGTGAAACAATAGGTGCAGGTGGAAGAGTTACACAGCTACCACCTAGTTCAGATTAGCCATTGTTGCAGCCACGAGGGAAGATGCTTACATCATGGTTATCACAGATGATCATGTTTTGGGGAAAACCTATTCCTGCTGATCTAGCAACTGTTTTGTTTTGTGTTAAGATCAGAAATATTAGCTGTTATTTTAGATTTATTATTCATATAAAAAAAAACCGAGTTTCTTCTCTTAATGGTAACATATCATGTGTTACTCTGATATTAGTAGGAATGCTTTTTATGTGGTGGTATGTGGATCTACAATGTGTGTGTGTTTCAGTTTACATAAATACACTTTTCTGTGCACTTGTGATATAAAAATATGTGTGCACACACACACACACATGTGTACATACTTAAATCAGTTATTTGGCATTGTTGATCAGTTTATACAGAAAAAAATGAAACATTTACTGACAGAGGGGACATGGTACACTTTGTAGTGTCAGAATTTTCACTGAGGCACGGTTTCAAGTTTCACTTTGAAAAAGCTGATAATACAAAACTTCTAGTCAACTCGAAATTATATATATATATATATATATATATATATATACACACATATATACATATATACACACACATATATAAATATATATTCATATATATATATATAGATATATATACATATATACACACATATATAAATATATATTCATATATATATATATAGATATATATACATATATACACACACATATATATATATGTGTATATATATGTATATATATCATCATCATTTAACATCTGTTTTCTGTGCTAGCATGGGTTGGACGATTCAACTGTGGTGTGGGAAGCCAGGAGGCTGCACCAGGCTCCAGTCTCATCTGGCAGTGTTTCTACAGCTGGATGCCCTGACAAAATGGGACAAGAGCGCAAAACATCTGGACAGTTAAGTGATACAAAAATGGAATAACAAAACATCCAGATAGACGATACAAAGAAAACAAGGATGAGTCTTTCGAAGCTTTCTTTCCTCAGTCAAGTACCAGTTTATCTTCGCAATTTCGACACACACATACACACTCACATGGTGTATAAAAAAATCTAATGTAATCTAGACATAAACTATAGTTTTGTTTAGCCGTTATCTGTGTAACTTTAAATACATGTGAATGCATCGTGTTATTCTCTTTGTACACAGAAAAATAAAGGAAGACACTGTCCTGATATGTTCCATGGTTCATTGACCAGACATTATAAGTCAAGTATCACTTCTTTCCTCTGTCCTTGAGGAACTTTTATTGTAGTAAATAACTATTTAAATTAAATATAAGCTGGGTATTAGGTGTAGTGGGTTAGGCTAATTTGCATACTGTGTGTGTTTCTTGGTGGTGGGATTAAATAATTAATAAATATTTATGTACAATACTGTATGCACAAATCAGTGCTGAGAAATATAACATTATTGATATAATTTGTCGTTGCTTATGATTAGAATTGACCAGTTTATTTAAAAATTCCAGTGTTTATGAAACAATTACAAAATTTATTTTTTCACCCATCTTTAAATTATGGAGAAATTCTTAATTGATATAATATAAATTTTAGTTTTTTCCTATATTTGAAAGTTTTCTATTATCATCTCTCAAGCATTTTCAATTCTAAGTTATTCTTTAAGCTCTTATAGACAAATACAGAAGTAGTTTATGGACTAAATATATCTCTTTTCATAAAACAATAAGTCAATATATACTTTACTTTTACTCTCTCTTTTTTAACATTAAATGCTTGTAAAAAATTACTATGTAACACCAAATGTTTTTAACACTTCTTTGCCTCCCCTTATTTGTCTATCCATCCGTTTCTAATGCTCTCACTCACACTCTATCTCTCTATATAGATATGTGTACACACACACACACACCCACCACCACCAACAATAACAACAACAACCTTCCTTTCTTAATATCAGATATTTACTTCTGATAAGTAAATTGTTTATTCAATTTTCTGAATAATGTTAGATTTTTGTATTTTCAGATTTATACTGGCATGAAAGCAGCCAGATAAACATCTGGCACATTTATATGAATCATATACATATATATATATATATATATATTATATATATATATATATATTATATATATATATATATATATATTATATATATATATATATATATATATATATATATATATATATATATGGTTCACACATATACACACAGAGCCCTAGAATTCCTGGTATCCAGTGACTTAATTAAATTTGTACAATGTACTGTAGAAATATCCATTTATATATTATAATTGTATGTAAACAATTTCACAGACAGAGTACAGTGTTTTTAATATTCTTTGAAAAAAATAATGTATTTTCAACTTCATACTTTTCTAATATAACTTTTACCCCAATTGCAAATATGAAAATTCAGAGTATTTTTATTTGTCAATCATGACAAAAGTTTTCTCTTCCACACAACTGGTGGGGAGTATTTTGTGATCATAAATTCAAGGTCAGTTTTATATATTTACTAGCATTTTACCAATGCTTCTAAATGATACCTTTTAAAGGTACAATTATTTGGTAACTTTGGCAATTTATTTTATTATTTTGAAATCTTTTTGAAAATATTGCCCATAAGATAACACAGTTTTTCTCTATGTAATGACAAAGAAACAATAGTGATTAACTATTGTTGAATTATATTTATATTGTGCATCTAGCTTGGTTTATATTGAATCAATATATCAAGATGACAAATTTCTTAGATTATTATTTTTATCTGGTTACCTGTCTGTTCTTGCTGGTAAAATTTAAAAGTGATTTTTGAATGATTTTTCTTATGTTTTAAGAACTAGAAATTAAACTGTGATATTTAATACTTAAGTGTGAATTTCTTTAAATAAATGCTTTGAAAATGTATATGTTTAAATGCTCTTCATTAATTATTTTAGCAAAGATTTACTTTTCATTTTTCAAATAAAATTTCATGAAATGTATTTATAATAATTATGAGGTTGCAGACATGTTGATGCATATAATATCTAGCTGAAAAAACAAAAATGAGAAAACCCTTCGCTTCTATCATTTTCCTAAGTCAAAACTCATAGTCTCTAAAAGAATCAAATGAACCAACTAGCCTGTTACTTTAATCACTTAATCTGAAGATATGAAACTTGAAGTGCAACAGAGAGAGAGAGAGAGGTGGGGATTGTTCATAAGCAGTCCCATAGTTGTTAAATGTCTCACTGTCTTAAATAAAGGCTATGTTGAACAATATAATTCATGATCTACAATAAATGGGATTATCACCATTGGAGTGCCTTTCACCATAGTTTTGTTTGACTGCATCTGATCTGGGACAGAACAACAATATAGTTTACTTAGTGTCAAGAAGGCAAGGGCCTATGCATGGTCGTTTGGCCTGCTAGATACAGTAGCCAAATTTCCTTCAAATCACATCCTACTATCTTAAATCTGAGAAGTACACATTGGAAAATACAGTCCTATATATGTATACAGATAAAAATTATATTTGTATACTTGACAGAGTGTATTGTTCAGAAATCAAGGTGTCTCTCCAGGTTCAGCTGCTCCTTCATCACATCAGGATGCTGCATCTCTGGTACTATGGACATGACTACAATGCTGCTGTAGAAAAATTGCAAGATGGATTCTTCAAGCTGAGCCATCTAGTGAGAAACCTAGGGGATGACCAAGAGTATATCCATAGTGTCAGTTGGTCAGGCTTAGGAATCCAGCCAGAAAGTCTCATGAAGGTTGCTTCTAAAAGGACCCTATGAAGGAGGTGCCAAGGACTTTACTACCCCTTATGAGTTTTCCAGGAATACTGGGCAGAGAAGATGGCTGACTGGCTATATATATATATATTGATAAAAATGGCAAGACAACAAAAGAATGAAAGAGACCTCAATATTATGCAATTAGAGGAATTTATCTGTAAATATAATATGTGACAATTATTCGGTAGCCATGATAAAACTCCGAGTTCCAGATGTCTGGGCAGAAACCCATGCCAGCATCTCTTCAGTTATCGGGCCATCAAAAAAATGCTATGAAAAAAACCGTTAAACAAAGGGAAATTACTGTGTGATTGACCGTTATTAAGACAAAAGAGCTATTAGAATGACCGCTAAGTAAGGGGAGGAGGAGTAAAGGTAAGGGAGTAAAAATATTCATAGTAATCGCATAAGTGTGCATGTCCATACATACACATGTGCGCCCACACACCCACGTACATGCACCTATATATATACTCATACATGTGTGTGTGTGTGTATATAGACATGTATGGGTATGTGCGTATATTAGATGTGTGTGTGCATGTATGCGAGTATGTGCATATATAGATGTTTTACTCTCGCTTATTTTTTACACTTTTTTCACACATTTTTCTATGTTTTGCTTTTAGCCCTGTTTTTCTTGTGCATGTGCGTATATAGATGTGTGTATGAACCTTTTTTGTGCACGTGTGTGTGTGTGCGAGCGTGTATGCAGGTATGTATATATTTTTGGGCGAATGTGTGGGTGTGCATGTGTGTGTTTTTAGTGAGGGTGGATGAGTTATATATATATATATATATATACGTATATATATATATATATATATATACGTATATATATATATATATATATATATATATATATATATATACGTATATATATATATATATATATATACATATATATATAGGTGCATGTATGTGGGCATGTGGGTGCACATGTGTATGTATGGACACGATTACTGCAAACATTTTTACTCCCTCCTCTTACTTAATGGTCATCCTAATAGCTCTTTTGTCTTAATAATGGTCAATCACTCAGTAATTTCCCTTTGTTTTAATGGTCATTTTCATAGCATTTTTTTCGATGGCCTGATAACTGAAGAGATGCTGGCATGGTTTCTGCCCCGTCATCTGAAACTCAGAGTTTTATCATGGCTACCAAATAATTGTCACATATATATATATATATATATATATATAAAGGAAGTGAGAGAGAGAGAGAGTGTGTGTGTGTGCATGAGAGAGAGAGCAGTGGGGAGGTTCTCTTTCAGTCTTGTGGAATATGGAGTGTGCCTGTGGTGGAGGATGAGAAGAAACTTTTGAAGTAACTAAAATCTAAGCCTTGATTTGCAGCATTGGGCATAGGTCAACTTTGCCTTTCATCACTTGAAGGTCAATAAAATAGTACCAGTCCAGAGCAGTGGAGTTGTAAAAGTGTTAGAGGGTTGATGAAATTATTTAGTGTCTCTTCTGGCTGTCTGTGTTCTGACAGCAATGCCTGTGATGATACTAACACCAAGCTGTATTGGCCCTATGTTGGTGGCCTTTCCTCTGTATAAACATCAGTGGTGTGGACTTGCAAGCATAGATAACTGCCAGTTTTCTTCTTTAAAAAAAAATCTTGCCCAGGCTTTCACAAACACATACAGCTGCATGTTAAAACCTTGGCAGATGGCGGCCCTATAAAAATCAAGGCATGATAATATGACTTGCAGAAAACCACCCAGAGGGCTGAGTTTCTGCAAATATTTATGACTTGTAGCATATTTTACTTCAGGCTGTTGATTGAGGATTTAATCCAGATTTTTAATTTGCTTAAAACAATCACTGCTTGTTTTGTTTGGCATCTAGCTGTTTTCTAGCTATCCAAATAAACAAGAAATGAATGTTAAACTGTGATTATTATTGAGTATAAGAGATATATTGCAATTAATTATATATTATAAAAATATAAACAACATAAATTTGTTTAAGTACTTTCACTAAGTTTGCATTTCATATTTATATTGTACATTATGAGATCAGTTTTGGTAGAAACCAATAAGTGCAAGCAAGACAAGGAGATTGAAGCAGAACTGGCAGCTGAAAATTTACTTTGAGGAACAATTTTCATGTGAAATGGTGTTAGAAGTATCTTCCAGTTATTGGATTTCAACTGTAAGGTTAGTACATGAAGTGTGTCTAAGTTTAAATGTTTTGTCCTGTCTCAGTTCATTGTAATATCATGTATACATTGCCAATTTACATATACATGAATATTAAAAAATAATACCAAATATTTAAATCTCTTACTCTGGCTTTAATACCCTAATGTTTGTTTGTTACCTTTCTCTTTTATCAATCAATGCATACTTCTTTGTTGCATTGTACTTATTTTAATCCAGAATCTCTTAACCTGATTATGAAAATAGGAATAAAATGGTGAAAAAAAATTGCAACAGAGTAATGAATGTAAAGAAAATTAGCAATGGAATGGTGAGACATAGAAATAGTATAATTAAAAAAATGAACAGTCAGTATGATAACCATTAATAGTTTTTGTTTCTCAAAAAAGAAAGAAATTGTTTTGTTCTTTGTTGTTTTAAACTTTGATTTATTTTCCCTATTAAAGGTGTAATAATTGATTAAACATAAAGAGTTTGACTTCAAACCCAAAGAAAATTACTCTATATGATTGATAATGTGTCAGATTATGTTTCTCAGTACTTTGTTCATAGTTACACATTTTTTCCATAATGTCCTATTATGATTTAATTTTGTAATGTATGGAGGATTGCATGTGTGTAGTTTAAGGTGTTGTCTTCACTATAGTTAGGTCATAGTTTTGATTCTTGGACCAGCTAGGCTTTACCTCGGCAATGGCCTAGTGGCCTGTTAAGTGGAGAGTTCTTTTACTTTTAGGAAACTCGGATAAGCCCCAGCCTCATGAATCTGTATGTTTGTGGCAAATTTAGGTAGAAGGAATATAGACTGGTTATATTCCTTGCTCTTAAAAGTTGTACTCTGCACTTATGGAGAAAAAAATTAACTGGATATAGAAATATTAAGATTTAATCCACCTTTGGAGTCATTAGTTTTTTGTTATACAATCTATCCATTTGACAAAATATATCAACCTCACAAATACATTCAGTTACTGAATGTAGACATGAAATAAAATGATAACTATGTAGAACTGTTTTGGCAATGAGATATAGTTTGGATATAATTCATTTCAGTTCAGTCCAATAAAATGAAATATATCATCATTGTATTTAAAATGAAAATATAATTGCTGCCTGTGTTGGATTATTGATTTATTCATAATACTAAAAAACAACAAAAAACAAAACATATAACTTATAACAGCAAATGCAATGGTAATAGAGAAAACAAATGTATGGAAATGAAACATCAGTAATATATCTTATTACATATTCAGTATCACTATGTAATTATCCATATTCTTTAATATAGAATCCAGCTGTATGACACTCTTAATTAACAGATTGTTAATGACCTCAGTTGTCCAGAGTTAAATACCAGATTGAATGTTTTTTTTTTAGGCCACGTATGGTGAACCTCACAAGCATCTAAAGTAGCACTTTAGATTAGAAATGGTGCATTATTCAGCCATCCATAATTGTTCAATATGTGTTTGATTCTTGCCTGATTTTGTTGTGACACCAGTCCATTACAGTTTTTTTATCTGTCAGATTACAGTAGGCTCTCCTAAGCTATACAGTTGTACTTTGTTATGGGTTTGTAATTTTTCAAAAGTTAGGCCTTGCTTTTAATTTTTTCCATCTCAGTGCAAAAGAAAAGCAGTGACAGCAATTGTGAATTCAACAAACAATGGGGAAAAAGAGCTCTTGTAATAGGCAATTCAGGAAAACTTTTGTGGATCGATTGTGAAAATAGTTTCTCACATATTAAAAGACATGATCTTAATACACTGTACAAAACATAACATAAGACTTAAATAGAAGGTAAACTGAAGTTAGTGCTTGGGTGTGAGTTGATAAAATATATTTCTTTATTGCTCACAAGGGGCTAAACATAGAGGGGACAAACAGGGACAGACAAATGGATTAAGTCGATTATATTACGAAACTGGTACTTTATTTATCGACCCCGAAAGGATGAAAGGCAAAGTTGACCTCGGTGGAATTTGAACCCAGAACGTAGTTGAAAGATAAATATCCTTTGAATTGACTTTAGCGTTAGTCAAAGAACAGTAGATATTCTTTGATGGAAGGAGAAATTGTTAGGCTTAGGTTGCAAATAAATTTTGGTAATGGAAAATATCAAGGGAAAAAGTAAATGGAATTAGTCTATGAAAGCAAACGGTTATAAGACACACCAACTGTCTGTCTATCTGTCTCTGTCTGTCTCTTGATGTATTTGAGCAACTGAAAGGATTTTTCCATTCTGGTGCTTTATTCTCTGTAGCTTTGGATAAATCTACTGACATATGTGATACACCCCACATAAGCATTTTTATAAGAATTTTAGTGACTTTGAATTACTTGTCTTGAGTTCCTTCATGGAAAAATAATATCAGACTTATTTAACAAAGTGAAGTCATTCTTGGAAAGTCTAAGTAAATTCATCTTTTTAAATCTGACAGTTACATTGATGACTGGTAAAGCTGTTGAGATAACAGCTTTGCTTGAAAATGTCTGCAATCATTCTCTAGTAAAAACATCACAGCATTATATGCCAAAGACTTTAAACCTGCAGTGCAAAAATATTATATTTATGTGTATCTGTCTTTATGCATGCATTTGCCCCCACCACTACTTTCACCTGATGTTGGTGTGTTTACATCTCTGTACTTCATTGGTTTGGCAAAAAGCGATTGATAGAATAAGTACCAGGCCTTAAAAAAATAAGTCCTAGGATTGATTTGTTTGAGTAAAACCCTTCAAAGCAGTGTTGCAGCATGGCTGCTATCTAATGACTGAAACAAGGAAGAGATTAAAGATAGCATGCAAATTGAATTTTCTGATGATTTCTTAAAAACAAATTCATTATTGAAAATGAAATTTGACTGACCTTCTCTCAGTTCCAAATACTGTTGACATGATTAACTTCTAGCAATTATAACTGAATATTTTTTAGAGTTAAGAAAATTTGCCAAGAACTACATCTGTCATTTTGAAATAAACTACAGCTTTGAAAAAATATTTTTATCTATGAAATAGATAAAAAAAAACAAAACAAGATGATAACTGAAATTTTATAAAATTTTGTTGCTCTCAGTAATTACTTTACCTCCAAATATTAAAAACTTGGTTAAATCAAAAAACAAATTTAAAATGCTTATTAAATTAGAAAAATTTTTTTAAAATCATATCTCAAGTGAAATAAACATTGGAAATGTTTTGCCCCAGACAGAAACTGCAGGCGCTACTGAGTCATATTGCAAGCTCTTCTGATGAATCTATTGCAATGTAAGAAATCCTTCCATATCATGAACAGGTATATCAGGGTCACAAGTAGTAGAAATGGTTATTATCATCATTAGTGAGCTTAAGATGGCCATCTGGCAGAATCATTAGCATACCAGACAAAATGCTTAGCAGCATTTCTGCTGGCTTTAAGTTCTGAGTTCAAGTTCTATTGAGATTGATTTTGCCTTACATCCTTTTGGGGTTGATAAAACAAGTACCACTTCATGTTACAAAGGATTACCAAAAGTAGCAAGCTGGACACAATGCTTAGCAGTATTTCTTCCAATTCTTCGCATTCTGAGTTCAAATCCTACTAAGGTTACTTTGCCTTTCATCTTTTCAGGGTCAATAAAAATAAGTGCCAATCAAGTACTGGAGTCAATGTAGTCAACTTGCATTGAAAATTGATTTTTAGCCTGTATACCATGCCTGAGTGAGGCAGTGAAGACTGAATTAGTCTTCACCTGCAGAAGGGTTTTAACCTACTGTTTCTTATCAACCACACTCCTCTTGAGCTGGTTTCAGTTGCTATGACTGTTTCCTTGGTGGCTTTCTTGAGTTATATGGGTTCCAGTTTACTTTTCTGCTGGAAATAGCACACTGATTTTGCTGGAAAGCCTTGGCAGCTGATTTCAATAGTGGATGAGGCCATGTGCCATCCTTAACAAGTGACTTGTCAATCAAGTTCCCATATTTGATATTCTTTAGTTGGTGAGAAATATTGAGTCTTTCCCAGAGCACTGGAAGTTCAGCCACAATGATTGTTTTGGGAGTAGATTATGGATAATGACTACAAAATATAGTTGTTTTACATGAACGCGAAATTTCTTGTCAGAAACAGCCACATAAATGGTGTAAGGAAATTGAAGGAAGATGTTGAAACTTCCCCTCTGTGAGTTTATTCATTTCAACAGCAAAGGGAGCTATTTTTTTTTGGAGAGAAAAGCTAACAAAAGCCCCTTTATTCTATCTTCCCACATAGCGTGCACATAAACTAACAGCGAATGCTACATAAAGCTAAATTGGTATGGAGCTTTCTGAAAGATGTGTAAAGCTTTTGCTAGTGGAAGCAAAACTATTATTTAAAGGTTGATTCTTTGGGACGTGTTTAAAAAAGGCTAGAATGACAATGCTAAAACCTATTTGAAACAATGGACAGCAGTTGAAATATCATAATGGCTGGGTAAAGAAGCATCCTTAAAGTGAAACAATGGTATCAAAGGTAAAAAAAAAGGTATCAACAATCAGAAGAGAGGGAAGGGAACATCACCTTTCAAGTAACTCAGAATAGGTAAAAGTAAGCTTGCCAAAGTTTAATGCAGTTTCAATATGTAGATTAAGATAGTTTGGTATTGGATATTCATCAAGTATAGTTTTCCTAGTCAACTGAATCACTGTCGTAAGTGGACAGCAGAAATGGATGAAATCCTTTCACTTTTATAAAAAGATTAAAAAGAAAATAAGGGAAAAAAGCACTCGTTTTTTCACAGTGAAAAATTGTTCCTAGTAGCTGGAATTTTGCAACAAAATGTATGTTTATTAAGCATAACAGCCTGCAGTGCATGCTGCTGGGCATTAAAAGTCAATTGCACAAACCTAGAGGGGCTCTGGGCCCCCTTGAATCAATAAAAAATCACTCTTTTTGCCATAGCAGCCACATCTTTATAGCTTGCGAATTTTAACCATCGCAGGTCTCATCCTCACTATGCATTTAGTATCCCTGCCAATTTTCAGCTCGATCCTAACCTTGGTTTGGCTGCCATTAACTGTCAAAGCAAAATATGCATACAATTTTCGTCCAAGGCCTGTTTTATAGATATAGAAAATAATAATAATAATAATAATTATTATCATTTCAAATTTTTGCCACAAGGGCAGCTTGGGGGAGGTGGGGATGAGTTGATTACATCAACCCCAGTGTGTAACTGATACTTATTTCATCAACCCTAAAAGGATGAAAGGCAAAGTTGACCTTGGTGGAATTTGAACTCAGAACGTAGTGACAGACAAAATACTGCTAAGCATTTCGCCTGGAGTGCTAATGATTCTGCCAGCTCACTGCCTTAATGATGATGATGATAATAACAACAACAACAATAATAGATCAGCTGTAATCTAAAGTAATTTGAGATTATGGGGGTGTCTAGGTTTACAATAAAGTAATAAAATGAAAAGTTTAGGATCCAAGGTAAAGGTCTCAGGAACAGAAACAAATCAATTTCAACTCCTACTACAAAGAAAACTTTATAATAATAGTTTAATGCCGAAAAGAAGAAAAAGAAATGAGAAGTGTTCTGTATTTTGGACAATAACACTATTTCAAGGAAAAGCAAAGAAGAAAGGAAGAGCTAAGTTCCATGGAAAGATATTGCAAAATTATGTGTATATAAATATATATATATATATATATATATGCACACACAAATACGTATGTGTGTGTGTATGTTTACATACATACATATATATATACATATACAGGGTTTCCCAAAAGTCACTGATGGGTTTCAGTTTTTAATAACTTCCTTAACTTTACAAATAAATGCATGAAATTTTGATTCAATATAAAGGACATAATGGAAATTAATATGCACAAGTCAAATTTTGCAACACAACTGCATCACGTATGAAAAATGACATTGCTTAAATGGCAGCCATTTGTGGCTTTGCATGCCTGTGCTCTTTCGAAAACTTGCACAATAACATCCTCAAGGGTTTCAGACCCCACTTCTCTGATTTCTCTATTGATGTTCTCCTTCATGCATTTATTTGTAAAGTTAAGGAACTTATTAAAAATTAAAAGCCATCAGTGATTTTTGGAACACCCTGTATATGTATATATATATATATATATATATATATATATATATATATATGTATGTGTACATAGCTGTCTAAGAAACCATAAATCAGAAAAAATATGCACTCATTTATTTGTCAGTACAGTAGGTATATTAATTGAAGCGTAGAATATTATATATCCATTATTGCCAACCGTACCAATTGGTTTCACGCTAGGGGTTCAACAGAGTGTGATGTAACAGCCCAATTATGTAACCCTGCACTCTTCAGAGATCGCAGTCACCATATTTCCTTTCATAACTACTACCTCTGAAAAGTGCAGGGTTACATGATCAGACTGTTACCTAACACTCCATTGAACCCCTAGTATGAAATTGATTGGTAATATCAACCTTAATAGATATATAATACAATGTACACCTCGGTTTATATTTGTAGGTGCAGTATAGCAAAATGGTTGGGAGGGTCACTTTTCTAACTCTACATCTAGTTCAGTCCCACTGCATAGCATCTTGGGTAAATGACTTTCCCCACTCAAACTACCATATCATCTTTGCTCATGCTCTATGCCTGCTCTCTCTCTCTCCCTCACAACTGCAGTGTGCCAAAAACATGCCATCCATTTCCTCCCTCTGTCAACTGTATCATCATTACTATCCTGCTACAAGCATCTGTCTGCCTTCTCCAATTCATACACCTCCAACTTCTATATCCATCACTCCCTCCACCCATCCTTCAATCTTTCTCAGTCTTTACAAATGTTTCCTACCTTACTTTTTCCCATTTCCCCTATCTCTTCCCCCTACCATACATTCTTGCAAACCCTCACTCATTCCTAGCCTCTCTGTTCCCACTCACTACTATGTATGTGTGTGTAGGTGCAATATAGCCTAACTGTACACCTTTATCTTTATGTTGTGGGCAGTGTTATGGTAGTTTCATAGATGCTTCTTGAGGGACCCAAAAGATCTGTTGCTCAGATTGTTTTCGCTTCTGAACTTCAAGGTCAGAAGAATTAGTACAAGTCATTGAACTACTGAGATAGGTAAAAGCCTTGGTGTACTTTAGGGGCTCTCTCAATCTATTAGGACATCTTGGTAGAGCAACTCAGTTTTCTTGAGATTAGACATGTTTGCTACTCAAGAAAACTGGTCCACAATGTGTTGCATTGTCTTCAATATTGCTAGTTATGAGTGCTGAGTCTTGTGTGTAGGGCAGTTTCCTGGCACACACATCCCTGATTTTGATGGAAGCATGAAGACGGGCAAGTGCTAGGAAGCCCTTTGCCTTGTGTACCAGGACATTGGATAACCAACACACATGTATATATAAAGTATTTGGGATAAATTTGAAAGTTTACATAAAAGGGAAAAAGAAATCAATATCCCATCTAAAAATAAAAGTATTTTAAAATATACAAAAATACCAACTAGATTATGCCCTCACCACAGCCTCAAGATGATGCCAGAACCTAGTACATGCATTCCTCACATACCAGATTCTCATGCGTTCAGGGGATATATTTGAACATCCTGGTCTTGGCCTTGGTGTTGCAGGCAGAGTAGCTGGTGTCTTTCTCAACTACACCTGACACATAGTGCTGAAAAGTTCCTGGCTTTGAATAAATAAAAAATTCAGGAGGATTAGTTACTTATAATTTTATTCAACATGTTCTCCTCAGATTTGCACACTTATCTCAGCAGTCCTTCAGTTTTTCTAAGCCCTGTAAAAGAACTCAGAAGGTTGGGCCTCCAACCAGGCCTTTCATGATACTCTTAAAGTCAAAAACTTTCCAGTACCCTTTCGTATGTATGCATGTATGTATGTATTTTGTTTGACATTTGAATTTATTTTTTTATATCCAATTTTTAAAATAAATAATTCAAAATAAATATGCAAGATTTCAGTGTCTGTTTTATGTTTTCTTCGACTTGATTTATTTGTGCCATGATTAATAACAGACACATACATTGTTTCCTGACATGATGTGCTTCCATATATCATAGCTGGCAGTTCATCAAGACATCAACACTCTTCAACACTATAACAAACGCAATGATTTATGTAAGTAAACAAGATTGCATTGAAACCATTCTTACTCACTTCTGTTTTACTGAAATATTTTTAGTTAGTCATTTTTGTTTTTATCTTATTTTTTTATTATTAGCTTTTTTTTTGCCTCTAATGTATCAAGGTGATAAATAAGTACTACATGTTGTTACTTAGATTTTACAACAGAGTGTGCTACCTCTGAGCAATTTCTGTTGGTCAAAGTTACACTGAAAACGAACAGAAAAAGATTTATTTGCTTTCAACATATTTATTTATTTAGTTAGCTAGTTATTTATTGTAATATATTTGCTTTCAGCATTTAATTAATTAAATAATTTATTTATTTTTTGCACCCTCATAATATCTTAAAACTGCATAAATATTTTAATTGGGTAATCTGAAATTATAGTATGAAGCTCTCATTACCATTGCTGCTGTTGCCTCCAATATCGCCAACAACAACAACAGCAGTAGAGGCGCAATGGCCCAGTGGTTAGGGCAGCGAACTCATGGTCGTAAGAACGCGGTTTCAATTCCCAGACATTATTGAGCAAAAATACCTAAGCTCCACGAGGCTCTGGTGGGTGGGTGGGGGTGAACCCCACTGTACCCTTTCACCACAAATTTTTCTCACTCTTTCTTCCTACTTCTGACACAAAGCAGAGGAACCATGGTGTAACCCACTATGGTGTGGTAAACTTTCAAACCCTAGTCTAGATTGTGAATCCTCTGTACCCCAGGATGGTTCAGCTCTCTACCTGTTAAAAGCCACCATTTATGGAATGAGGATAACAATGTAGCTTTCATGCCCGTACAACTGCCAGTCTATCACGTGTGGTGGGTGGATCTTCAAGTTGGCACACACCTTCTTAGTAGCTTAGAGTAGGCTCGAATTAGAGATTATTCTTTGTGGCTAATGGCGTGAGTCCTAATTGGAAGAAGAAAAAGATAGCAGCAGCAGTTTTGTCAACATCATTTTAGCCCTTTGGATACAAACCCACTCAAAACTGGCCCTGTTTCTTTGATACAAACTTCATGTTTTAAAGTAATCCATCTTAAAACCCATTTATCAAAATTTAATGATAATTTATATTCCAAAAACTAGCTTAATAAAAATAAAGTTATTTTAATAAATTTTTCATTATTTCCAAAATTAATTGAAACAAAAGCAGTGTATTTCAAAAAAAATATGATAAGAAAGAGGTTAATGAACTGACTACCTGGTTGGTAGACCCGCTATAAGTCAGTAAGAGACACACTGTCTTTAAGAAAAGGAACAATGTTTTGGAGTATGTAATTCTAGATGTGTGAATAAAAGATTGGATTGACATAGTTGGAATGTCTTTAATCATAGGTTTACTTAATCAAGACCTTTGTTGACTTGGAGAAAGCCTTTGATAGGGTCCTCCAATCCCTTATCTGGTTGTCAATGTGGAAACCAGGGATAGATGAGTGGTTGGTGAAAGCTGTACAAGCTATGTACAGGGATGCTACCAGTAAGGTGAGGTTTGGCAATGAGTACAGTGAAGAATTCAGGGTACAAGTAGGGGTTCACCAAGGATCGGTGCTCAGACCCCTTTTGTTCATTATAGTCTTGCAATAACAGAGGAATTCAAGACAGGCTGCCCCTGGGAGCTCTTCTATGCTGATGACATTGCTCTTGTGGCCTTGTTCAATCTGTAGAAAAGGTGTAGGTAGAAACTCCATAAGATGCACTCAGTGTAAACTTTGGACACATAAAAGGTGCAGCAATATCAGGGGAAGGTTAACAAGAAAACTAGTTTTTGTATGTGAGATGCACAGTTACAATAAACGTTGAAAATGGGCAGAAAATAGACTCCATGAACTGCCAGGGGAACAAGCTAGAGGTAGTAGATAGCTTCCGTTATCTAGGTGACCAAGTTAGTAGTGGAGGTGGAAGCTCCGAGAGTGTAGCTGTGAGAATAAGATTAGAACGGGCAAAGTTCAGAGAGCTCCTACCCCTGCTGGTAACAAAGGGCCTTTCTGTGAAAGTGAAAGTGAAAGGCAGATTGTTGTAAACCTGTGTGCGAACAGCTATGCTGCATAGCAGTGAAGCATGAACTGTGACAGCTGATGACATGCATAGGCTTGAAAGAAATGAAGCCAGTATCTGCTGTGTAATAACATTAGAATGAAATACTCCATTAATATTCAGAGTTGTCTGTGATGCTGTATTTCCAAGAAAGAACTTGTATTTCAAAACTACGAATTTCCGACTCATCCATCTCTAAACAAAAACAGCAAAAAATGATTTATAAATACTTTATAAAGTACAAAATGATTTAGAATAAAGAAATAGATGTGTCAGTTTTCTAACAAAAAATATTGTCAAAATATAATAATGGCACAAAATGAGCAGCTGTCAAAGTTTACCATATACCTTACTACAAATTTCATACTTGACGACCTAATATTTTTGATTGGTAGATTTTATAAAGTGACTCAAGGGCTGAGATGGGCCTTGAGTCACTTTATGACAGTGCCCCTATTCCCTCTCCAAGCCAAGTGGTCTTGTTTTGCAGGTACTGGTGCCACATAAAATGCACTTGTGCCAGTGTTATGTAAAAGCATCTAGTACACTCTGTAAAGTGGTTGGTGTTAGGAAAGACATCCAGCTGTAGAAACCATGCCAAAACAGACAAGTGGAGCTTGGACAGCTCTGCAGCTGACCAGCTTTGGTCAAACTGTCCAACTCATGCCGGCATGGAAAAGGGCCATTAAATGATGATATGTGTATGTGTGTGTGTGTGTGTATATATATAATCGAAATAAGTGAAATATTTTAAGAAGCTTTTGGGTGACTTGTGAATTTTTAGATGCTTAAAACATGACACTTCTGATAACTTATTGATATATCACTTAAATAACCAAGGAAATGTGGAGCAAAACTCAAAATCCTTAAGGGCTACCATTCATACTGAGTGTTTAGAATTTTAAGAAGAATTTTGAAAACTCACTTCCAGAATCGATAACTAAGGTACTAATCCATTGTAAATGGACTGGCAGAATCATTACATCAATAGGTTGGACAAGATGTCTTGTGGAATTTGTTCCTGGTCTTTGAGTTCTGAGTTCAAACCCCACAGTAGCCTGCTCGGATGGTAGACTTAATACATCACCCGGTTTAATGTCATCCAGTGATTTTTTTTTTAGATGCTTTAGAATCCTCTCTGTGCCTATATGGTTACTTGAGCTGCTAGAAATAACAGCTATATAGATTTGATGTATCCTTGTTATTAGTTTTTTTAACTCTGAAGCACCTTATGATACAAAAGATTTTGTTTCGGAAATCTAGAGAGAAAACTAAGGCAGTGTCTGTATATCTCCATCATTGCTGTTTGAGACTTCTTTAATGTGGAACATCTTTCATGATAGGCCTGCTCAATAAGAACAGATCAGGTGCTACACAACATACATTCAAGAAGAAATATTGTTTTCAATGGGATAAGGCCTGTTTTTGTTGAAGAGGAAAGTAGTCTGTTGTTGAGCGCTGTGTCAGCTGCGACCAGGTAGACCTCTGATCAAAGGTCATACATCAATGATCATCCCAACACTTTATTATTTTATAGTGCATCTAAAGTGTCCTATTGTATGTAGGATATTTACCTGCTAAACAAGCTGAGTGACCACATAAAGACTTCCCTTTTTATCAACTCTGGAGAAAGAGAGAGCAAAACTGATTCAAACTTGGAATCAAGAAGGACAGACTGATTAAAAGTAATAGGATGATAACGTTTACTAAACTGTACCAATCAATGTGGAGTAACATGAAATACCAAGCTATAATTAACAGCATCAAAACGTTACTGAATAATGTCAACTATGCATCAAACAATGAAGAAAATCTACATTAAACAGCAGTCAAGAGATAACAAAACAAAGCTATGTAAAGTGATTTTGTGAAATCAAGCTTTTACCCTCACTACATCTTTCTTTGTGGTTGTTACATAGTATCTGAAATCCACAGATATTTAGAAAACAACTTTGATTATCACCAAGATTTTAGGGAATTTATAAAAATCAATCTTATTTTTTGTTTTCGAAACAATATGTTTATCCCAGTGGTGAAACAATAGACTTTTATTAATGTATTGTTTTGTCAGATTTTACAGAACTTATCGCTTTGTCAGTGTAATTTAAACTGTAGTTTCTTGAAGCAAGTATGAGAGAGAGGTTATCATTTGACTGAAGAAACATCTAAAGTCCTGGCAGACTAGTTGAGTTGATTTTTAAAATAACTATTTTGATAAATATTTTTAAGAACTACTTTCATTCACATATTCGGTGATTCAATGTAATGTATCTGGACAAGAAAATGAGATAGTTACTTATATTTAAAAAACAAAACAAAACAAAAACAGTAGCTCATGTTTGAACTTTCTGCAGAACTTGTTTTATATTTAAAAGAGAACATTCGTAACATGATAATATGCTAGCTGACCTGTGATCAAAAATGTCGTTCCAGCTGTGATAATCCCATTTCACTTTTAGGCAAAGCGTAACTAGCAGTACTTTTATGGTAGCCATTTTTTCTAAGACGTTTTTATGCGATTATATAGAACATCTAGATCGTGAATTGGTAGCGTAGTAGAGTGTCGGACAAATTACCTTGTGGTGTATAGTTACGTCACTTTTGCTACAGCAATTAAAATCCCACAGATGTCATTTCTTCATTTCATCCTTCTTAGTCATTTAAATAAAATTGACACATTAAATAAAGCTCCAACACCGGCACTCCTTTAGAAACGCACCTCTCCAAGACAATGCAATTAAAAAAAAAGTTATGGAAATGGAAAATATATACAAAGTAAATAACGTATGCAAAAAATTAAAAAGATTCGTCCATTTTAAAATATTTTATACGAAAAAATAAAACAAACGGAAAACGGCCACTCGTGAATATAAACAAACGTCAGACGATACAAGGGGCGGTAAATTGCTTTTACCAGTAAGGTCGCCACTAAAACTTTTTTATTTTCTCTCTGCTTATTTCTGAGTTCCTTTCTGTTGAAGAGCGTAGGCTCGAAACATAAAAGACTTCCTCACTTCCTGAGCGTTAAACTAATACATCTGTTTGTTGTTTACACACATTGTCTTCGTCTTTTTTTTTTTTTTTTTTTGTAATTCCAACTATTATTAATGATTCGTGGGGCCCGACAATATCGTCTGCGAATCGTAAGAAGACCGTTTTACAATCTGTTTCTTGAAATTCAGTTTATAACCAATACGTACTATTATGTCAAATTTTGAGCCTGAACGTGGAATTTTTAATTCTATTACTTTATTTCGTCTCGGAAGAGATTTGGGAACAATAGAAAAGACCAATAACTAACACTAACCCTAGCGAGTATGTACAGTAAAAAAAATCTGATTAAAAACAATCAAGAATTTGCAAACGATATTGTCGGGCTCCTCGTATCATTAATAATACTTGACTGGTAAAAGTAAATTACCGCCCCTTGTATCGTCCGACATGGTTTTCCGTTTGTTTTATTTTTTGGTATAAAATATTTAAAAATGGATGAATTTTTCTAATTTTTTGCATACATCATTTATTTTGTATATAGTTCCCATTTTCATTACATTTTCTTTGAGAGGTGCGTTTCTAAAGGAGCTCCCCGACATCAAGCAACTGACTTGGTAGACACCTACAAGATTATCCAACATCTTTCCAATAACAACTTTAGACACCTTTTTGAATTCCATACGTTTAACATCCACGGAGGTGCTAACAAAATCAAAAAACAGCACAGCATCCATGACTTTCGGAAATATCTTTTTACGCTCAGAATTGCTGAAGCATGGCATTATCTAATCGTATCGGTTTTTAGATATCGGGACAACATCCTTCAAGACGTCCGTGTTTCCTGAAATTCGCCAGCACTACATCGGATGTTCTTTTTAAAGATATTTTTGTGACTCATTCACTGTTTGTATTTTTTTGTGCATTATTTGTGTACTGTGCATGCACTTTTGGCTACCTTTTCTGATGAGTTATAGTGCATCTGAGCACTGTATAATTAAGTTCATTATTATTGGCTAGCCAGCAGAATCGTTAGCACGTCGGGCAAAATGCTTAGCGGCATGTCGTTCGTCTTTACATTCGGAGTTCAAATTCCGCCGAGGTCGACTTTGCCTTTCATCCTTTCGAGATCGATAAAATAAGTACCAGTTGAGCGGAGGGGTCAATGTAATCGATTCACTCCTCCCTCGATTTTGCTGGCCTTGTGCCAAAATTTCAAATCATTATTATAATTATGAAGCCGGCGAACTGACATAATCGTTAGCAAGCCGGGCAAAATTCTTTGCAGCATTTCGTCTGTCTTTACGTTCTGAGTTCAAATTCCGCTGAGGTCGACTTCGCCTTTTATCCTTTTGGGGTCGATAAAATAAGTACCAGTTGGACAGTGGGGTCCATGTAATAAGCTTATCCCTTCCCCCAAATTGCTAGCCTTGTGCCAAAACTTGAAACCATTGTTATTACTACACACGTGTATACTCACAAGTGTGCGTGAACATAAGTAAATATAAATATATGCATACATAAATAATTATCAGCAAGTGGCCTAATTTTGAAAAACACCTCTCCAGTTTCTCGACATTATTGGCAAATAATTAGGATAACAGCCACAGAAGTTATACAGAATAACCGGTATATTGAGTTTCCCACTCTCTCCAGAAGAAACTTGATATGCATATTGTTATAGTAGCTAATGATTGAGGTAATCTCGAAAGAAGGACACATTGGTAAATAGAGAAGCCAAGCAGAAAGGTGAGACGAGAGAAAGAAACAAAGAAAAAGAGCAGGAGACTGGGGAAGATAAGTGGTTGTAAAAGAAATATAATGATGGTGATGAAATATAATGAATAAGTAGAGCGGGATAAAGGAGACATGAGCCAGACTGACGAAGAAAAGAAAGTGAGAAGATGAAAAAGAAAACGACAGAAATGTGAAGGAAAATTAGAAGGCAGAAAGTGAAGATGATTAAAAAAATGCCGAGAAGGTTAAAAATAATAAATAAAAAAGAATAAGAAAACGGTAGACGAGGAGAACAAAGAAGCAATGACAAAAAAAAAAATAATGCCATAATATTTATTTCTTTATTACCCACTCGGGGTTGAACATAGAGGGAACAAACAAAGGGATTAAGTTGATTACGTCGACACCAGTGCATAACTGGTACTTATTTAATCGATCCAGAAAGGATGAAAGGCAAAGTCGATCTCGGCGGAATTTGAACTCAGAACGTAACGGCAGACGAAATACCTATTTCTTTATTACCCACAAAGGGCCAAACACAGAGGGAACAAACAAGGACAGACATAGGTATTAAGTCGATTACATCGACCCCAGTTCGTAACTGGTACTTAATTTATCGACCCCGAAAGGATGAAAGGCAAAGTAGACCTCGGCGGAATTTGAACTCACAACGTAACGCAGACGAAATACCGCTAAGCAGTTCGCCCGGCGTGCTAACGTTTCTGCCAGCTCGGTGTATATAGCGGCCATAATATAAGGGTCAGTAAAAACAAGTGTATTGAAATAATTATAGAAGGTTAAAAACACGTTGAGACTAGATATTTTACACATATTTAAATATATCTAATATCTATCTTTCGTGAAAATTTCAAGTGAATGGAATAAATATTTCGTAATTTATGAAGAAATAAACAAACAATCTTCCAAATTGCTGCGGCTAAAAGTTAAGGGTAACTTAGAAAAACTGAACTCCTAACCAAGGTTCTGTATTTAAGAGATGAGGAATTATGTACATAAGAAGCCCACGCTCTTAACCACTACGCCAAAATGCCCGTGGGCAATTATGGAGTGAATTTTAGGGCTTATTAATCTAATATTTTTCTATCCTTCCTTAATACCGGTTCCCATATGCTGCCCATATCTGCACTCGGTCTTCTTAGGAGGTTGTTGTGACACGAGGAGATATTGGCCACGGGCATTTGGCTTAGTGGTTAAGAGCGCGGGCTACTAACCCCAAGATTCCGAGTTCGATTCCAAGCAGTGACAACAACAACAACAACAACAGCGAAGAATACCTTAGGAATGAGAACCCAGGTTCGAAATTTCCCTAAGACACCCGAAGAACGCTGGAGGGTATATCAGCCGAAACGTTGTGTTAACAACAAACAAGAGGACAAATATCCGTCGAATGTAAATAATGTACGAACCAAGTTATTTGTTGTTTAGAAGATTGTTAATGGGTTAACAGTTACTTCTTGTGATATTACATTATTGGAACATTCAACTGTCGACATGGCAGTATGTGAGAGACGACCGGTGTCTTGTGATGAAAAACAAAGAATTGTGTGCCCTTCAAAGAGAGTAAGTGAAATTGCTCCATGTCAGATGCTCTAGGGTTGGAAATCCGGAAAATTTATTCATCTCTGCACCCAACGGCAAAAACCAAAAACATTGTGTATCACGAAGCCCTGCAAGATTGAAATTTTGCATCAAAGATGCCTCTCCCTCCGACAACCTCTCTCGCCAAACTCCGACAACCTCTCTCACCAACCTCCGAAAACCTCTCTCGCCAACCTCCAACAATCTCTCTCGACAACCTCCAACAATCTCTCTCACCAGCCTCCGGCAGTCTCTCTCGACAACCTCCGACAACCTCTCTCGCCAACCTCCAACAATCTCTCTCGACAACCTCCAACAATCTCTCTCACCAGCCTCCGGCAGTCTCTCTCGACAACCTCTCTCGCCAACCTCCAACAATCTCTCTCGACAACCTCCAACAATCTCTCTCACCAGCCTCCGGCAGTCTCTCTCGACAACCTCCGACAACCTCTCTCGCCAACCTCCAACAATCTCTCTCGACAACCTCCAACAATCTCTCTCACCAGCCTCCGGCAGTCTCTCTCGACAACCTCCGACAACCTCTTTCGCCAACCTCCGACAATCTTTCTCGCCAACTTCCGAAAACCTCTCACGCCAACCTCCAACAATCTCTCCTTCCTCCAGCTGACAGTTTTTTGTACTTTTTTGCGACGGAAAAATACACTTTTTGTGACACTTATAACGAAATTGCTTTTTTTCATATCAGAGTAATAAGGTGTTTAAATAGAACATCATTATCCCCGGGAATTACCGGGTATACCAGCTAGTATACATATATATACATACATACATACATATTAGTTTCAAATTTTGGCACAAGGCCAGCAATTTCGGGGAGGGGATAAGTCAGTTACATCGACTTCAGTGCTCAACTGGTTCTTATTTAAACGACTCCGAAAGCATGAAAGGTAAAGTCAACCACGGCGGAATTTGAACTGAGAACGTTGAGACGGACGAAGCGTCGCTAAGCATTTTGTCCGGCATGCTAACGATTCTGTCAGTTCACCATCTTATTATATATACACATACATATTACTCAAAACCTTGGAACTACTGAATCAGGGCCTTAAAACCGGAAGCAGCTTAAAGTCATAATCAGGACTGTATGTATGTATGTATGTTTTAAATAAAAAGTATGAAACTTTACTCTCATATTTAGTATTGAGTGCTACATATCAAAGTTATCAATTCCATCAAATTAAATACATCTCGCTGTCTCTGTTTCTGTGTGTGTGTGTGTGTGTGTGTATGTGTGTGTGTGTGTGTATATGTATTTATGTGTATGTGTGTAGGTACATTGTTGACATGTAAAAGTGAATGACGTCATAAACGCTTCTGGAGGAGTCGAAATGAATACTGTTGACGATTTAATCTCAAAGAAATATAGAAAAGACGAAGCGGTTGAGGTTGATATTAAAGATGAAGTTTCCCCGTGTGAGTAAATCGTCGCTAAGGAAAGTGAATTTAGAACCATAACACTGTATAACACGACTTTTATCCTTGGGTAGCAACGATTATTTCTTACTTATTTACCCCTATAAAATATGTAAAACGGCTAATATTTCCTTCAAACTTTGCTTTTGTTATATTTATTCAAACCCCAAAGAATCCCTCTTGGCACATGGCTATAAAGCTCCCCCATTACAGCTCATGATCAGAGATGCACATATTGTCAGCCACTAAGTGGACATGCTCAAGTGGTTTATCTCAAGCAACTGACAAAGCAAATCCGTGGTATTGAGCAGAATATTTTCCTATAATGATATTTCTGCTTCCACAACTCAATGCTGAATCCATCTGAAATGTAATGGAAAATAGGTCAGCTTCAAAATATTGATGTCCAGGTCACAAAAGCAAAGTTTGAAGGGAATTATAGTAATTTTCTTTGATTTCTCTATTGAAGCAAATAGGAAATAACACTTACTGACCCCATTACCCCACAAAAGAAACAAACTCCACCTCACACAGTGTAATGTATCAAACTATATACTGTAAGAGCTAGTGGTGTAAAAACACTCCAGCTATTTCTATCGTTCTCTTTCAATATGTACTTTGTTATTTACACACAAGCGTAAATGTGTGGAGAAGGATATAATTGATTCGTAAAAATCTGTATAACATCGGTTTATATTTTGATCTGAAGAAACGAGAGGCTAAATTGACTTCAGCAGGATCTAAACTCTCAGAAAGAAAGAAAATATTTATTTCAGAAGTCCTGTTACACATCTAACACCCATACTTACCAGTCAAAGGTGGAGGTCTAGGAGGTTACACAAGCCTGCTAGACTTAGCAGCAAAATTTCCTCAATTTGCACCCTGCCATCTCAGAACACGAATGGCGACAAATGACAGATATCGCAAAGCACGCGCGCACACGCACACACACACACACACACACACACACACACACACACACACACACACACACACACACACATACACATACACACACACACATTCACACGTCGACAGAGCTTCCTCCTTTCTCAGTATTCTTGACATGGATTCCAAACAAGATCACGGTCAAGGTGACTTATGATCAAAAGTGTTTCAGCTGTGATCACAACTATTTTGGCACCAATCCAGATTCGCATATCACTTTACAGCTTTACATTTCATTTGACACCTAACAGTTTTGCACTTTTTCACACTTTCACCTTACCTTTGATATTACATTGTACGCCCACCATAACAGCTAAGAGATCGCTAGTTCTGCTAGAAATAGCAGCCAAGTCTACCTCAAATTATATCCTAATACTTTTACAAGAAGGAAGTACACATTTCTAATGATAGTCATTGCTGGGATGTCTGACCAAGTGTTAACAACAGCTATAGATGATGGGCAATTTCTTAAAGGTTTATTAAGGTAACCAAATGCTAAAAAATAAAAAGAATTACGAAAATCCTTTATGAAATTGAATACATAAATAAATGAGCGGAATATCCTTTTAAACATTTTAAATAAAGATGAAAACACCGGGGAAAATGCTTAGCGGCATTTCTTCCAACTTTACATTCTAAGTTTAAATGCCACCGAGGTCGACTTTGCTTTTTATTATTCGAATGAAGTAACTTTGGCAACCTGGGCCTCCCACACTGAGTGTGAAAGTCAGATCTCTCCTTTCGAACACATGAACAGTTTCGAAATATTGTTTACAAAATAATAGCTGATCATTTGCGAAGGAGCGTGTCTACAGTCAACATTTAACACTTTTGCTCTGGTAATCTTTATATTGTAGATAATGCACTTTACAGCAGTTTACTAAGAAAAGAAATACCCAGGAACACTTTAGATGAAATAAATAAAAAGAGAATGGTTTTTAAGAGCAGAGAAAAAAAATGGATATAGATAGTTACTACAATAGTAAGTGTTAAATAAAGCTCTCATTTTCGCAATGAAAAAAGCTACTTTATCTAGAGAAGACGTGGACATAATCCTATCAGCTCGTCAAACTGTTATTAGTTACGATAACAAAATATGGACGAGATCTGATAGGCCAAATTCTTTTGATATAACAATGGGATCAAGTGATTCGGCTGAGGTTTCGGATATCTTGGAATCTACCTATTATCCGAAGTCAAATCAGAATTCCCACAGATAACAGGAGGTCTGTAAAAAACTGTACTAAAGTTGAGATTGAAAGATACAGAAAAGAACTCCGAAATATTTTTAGACGTTTCGGCCTTTCTGTTACTATAGACGGTAATTATCCTAAGGTAAACTTTTTAGATGCAACTTTCAATTTAGAAAATGGCATGTACGAACCATACCACAAGCCTAATGAATGCTCAAGATACATAAATGTTAATTCCAACCATCCACCTTCCATAATCAAAAGTATAATTAAGAATGTAGCTACCAGAATATTACGTTTATCAGCATCAGAAGAAATATTCAAACAACATGCACAATACTACAATGAAGCATTTGCTAGGGCCGGATATAAAGAGAGAATCAAGTTTGTAAATAACAAAACATCAAATAACAATAACACAAACACCAATAAGATAGAATACGCAGTTAAGTCGAATGACATCAACTAAGGAATAACAAGAAAAAAGGGAAAACCTGAGGAACAAAGGAAAGATTGGAGGAAAATGGATATAACCCAAAAGGAAAGAAAAAATACAATCACACATAATCACTACACACAAAAATATGGAAGAAACCAAACAAAACGTACAAAAATTCCGAAGTCCTATGGTATAATCCAATTTTTAGACTCCAAATATCGTCTAAGATTGGTAAGCAATTCATTGCAGCATTAAATAGAGGCTTTCCTAAAACACATAAATACTACCGTTTATTCAACAAACACAGTGAAAATATCGTATGCAACATCTTACAACATGGAGTACTACATACATAAATACAACAACCAGAAATTGAATACACAAACAAAGTCTGTTGGTAGAGAGCAAACAAATCAAAACTACACAGAATTTAACACCAAAAACCAAAATACACAACAGATAGACTGCAAAATCTCAGATAGCGTAAAAGACGGTGACAATATAGTTGAAATATATCATACAAAAAGATCCAACAAAACAGATTATCGATTAAACAAAGCCTCGGATACTAGAAATCAAACGGAACATCATGAAAACAGAATCAAAAAGCCGCCAGATAAACATAAGAATAATAAGAATACGATTAACTGCACATGCTGCAGAAAATCCGCATGTCCGCTCCTGAACCAATGTGCTCAAAAAAACATAGTATATAAATGCATAATCTACACATCTCAACATAATTACACATAATTACGTGTACATAGGTGTCACTGAAAGCCAATTTAAAGTCCGTTATCGAAACCACATCTCGTTATTCCGAAAAATAAATAGACTGCACACGACCTCGCTGGCAGACCTCATATGGGGACTGAAAGAATCAAAAATTAAATTCCAAATAGAATGGTAAAAAAAACCCCCCCAAAAAAACCGCACATCCATGTATTTCACTATCCGGAAAATGTCACCTTTGCCTTGCAGAAGCACTGAGTATTCTACTGAGTAATAGAAAATCTAGTGAATAAACATGATGAGAAAATTCCAAGATGTAACCACCGTACCAAATATGCTTTTCCAGATGGAACAGTGTATAAATTATAATAATAATTATTATTCTACCTCGCAAAACCCATTTTTACCACCTTCACGTATGTATAGGAGTGTGCATTTATGATGGAGCGTTCAGCAATATAACTATGTACATGGAAATGAGTAGATAGATATATATGCGTCTATAGATGTGAATGTGTTTATTGATATGTAGGTGAGTATATGTATGCGTGTGTGCATCAGAATATATGTACATATATTTTATATACATGCATGTACGTGTCTGCGTGTGAGTGTATGTTTGTGTGTGTGTGTGTGTGTGTGTGTGTGTGTGTGTGTGTGTGTGTGTATGTATGTATGGAAACACTCAGTGATATATGGTATATCGGTGTTTAAGTGATTGCATATGTATGAGCTAATGCATAAATGTATTTTGCGTAATGGTAGTTTGGTATGTGTAGAATAATATGTTGAAACTGAATAAATAAACAGACATCGTGCACATTGCGGCTCATGTCGAACGTGATAACACACTCATACCGAGCAATTTGAAACTGTCAGCGTTTGTTAGTTTCAAAGAAGCCATGGATGTTGTAGCATGGAAATCTAGATTTACTAACGGAAACAGCAAATGAGTATCGCCTGAGGAGATATATATAGATCTTCTTATACAGGTAAATCGTTACATAATTTAAACTTAACTTTAAATCTTGTATGTACGAGGATCTGTATGTATCGAAACTCTTCCCTTTGACTCTTTTACTTTATATATATATATATATATATATATTATATATATATATATATATATATATATATATATATATGCATATATTAGGTCATCCTATATATATATATATATATATATATATATATATATATATATATATGCATATATTGGGTCATCCCATAAATAATGTTTTTTTTTTCAATTGCATGAACTAAAAGTCGTAGGGGGACGCGATAAACTACCTGCATCAACTTGTTATAAAAGCAGGTTGTAATTTTACCTTTGGTTTTATGCTTTGTGCAAGTTTTGGAGAGTGCAGTTCGATTTTAACAGTTATTTTTTCAAAGCTATAATGGAAGCGACAAAGGAGCATATTCGGCATATTTTACTTTATGAGTTCAATAAAGGCAACAACGCAACGGAAAGTGCGAGGAATATTAATGCAGTATATGGGGATCGGACAATAAGCGTAAGCCGGTGTCAAAGGTGGTTCCAGAAATTCCGAGCTGGAAACTACAACCTTAAAGACGAGCCTCGTCCTGGAAGATCTGTAGAGCTCGACGAGGAACAAAATTCCATCGTAACTGTTGAAGAACTAGTAGAGAAGTTTGGATTTGGTCATTCAGCTATTCATCGACACCAGTGTGCCATCGGAAAAGTCAGCAAATTGGGGCAATGGGTTCCTCACAAACTTTCCGAGTCTAATCGCGCGCAGAAAGTGAATGTGTTCTCTTCTTTGCTGTCACGTCTCCCGAATGAACCTTTTTTTGACCGAATAGTGACTGGTGACGAGAAATGGGGTTTCTATAAAAATGTCAAGCGCTGAAGACTGTGGGTAGGGAAAGGAGAAACACTGGCACTACATGGTAAAGAAGGTCTTCACCCACGTAAGGTGTTATCTGTTTGGTGGGATATGAAAGGTTTAGTCCACTTTGAACTTTTAAACCCAAACCTAACTACAAGAAAGGGGATCTCCGGCGAGTAGGAGAAAAAAGACCATCTTTGGTTTCAAGACGAAAGGTGTTCTTCCACTAGGATAATGCTCGGCCACATACAGCGAGGATGACATTCCAAAAGCTGGAGTAGTTTGAAGGGAAACGATGCTCCACCCACCATATTCGCTGGACATTGCCCTATCTGATTATCATTTATTCCAGTCTTCAAAATGATTTGGACGGCAATAATATGAATTCTGTAGACGAGGTCAGAACAGTACTGGCGAAATATTTTTCATCACAGACTACTGAAATTTGGAAGAGGGGCCTTGCAAGTCTACCACATAGATAGAAGAGCATTATAGAAAACTAAGGAGAGTATATTTTAAATTATAAGAGAACTTTATCTTAATTTTGAAAAATAAAAGTAGTATAAATAAATCGCATTATCTATGGGATGACCCAATATATATATGAAATGGTGTTGTGGATTTCCACCTCGGCATCCGAAACTCAGAGTTTTATCTTGGCTATTGAATAATTGTCACATATTATTTTACACACACACACACCACACACACACACATATATATATATATATGTGTGTGTGTGTGTGTATATATACATGCATACATACATATATGTATCTCTTTGCGTTTGTGTCTTTGTATGTGTTTGACAACCGGTGTTGCTATGTTTACGTTCCTGTAACTAGCAGTTCATCAAAAGATGTCGGTAGAATAAGTACAAAGCTTAGAAAACAAACCGACAAATAAAAATCTAAGTACTGGGGTCGATTCACTCGACTAAAATTCCTCAAGGTGGTGCTGCAGCATGGCCACGATCTAATGACTAAAACGAGTAAAAGATCATTTTTGGCGGTGGAAGTGGGAGTGTTCACGCTTGCTCTTGAGGGTTAATTCCCTTATTTATTTGTATTTTGGGGTCTACAGTAACAGCAATGAGTGGGTGAAGAATAAAACACTCGGGTATTACTAAGAGTTGTTTCCCTTTCATTCAAAATATTAATAACGTTTTGTAGGAGAAAGGATAGTTTGAATTAAAAAAGAAAATCTTAAACTGTTACTTTTAATTAACAAATTTGGTCCTGCAAGTTAAAGAATATATTATTTGTTTCTTAAATAATTCCAAGTAGGTTTTAATCTAATTTTTAAATAGCAAGTTTTAACTAATAGCATTTATATTTTCTGACATAAAATACTAATGACTTTATTTTTATAATTTGTTTGTAAAGGTTGGTGAGCTGCAGAATCGTTTGGATATCAAAAGAAAAAAAAAGGAAGAAAAATAAATTAGCGATATTTTATCTGACTCATGACATTGTGAGTTCAAAATCTTACTGCGGTCAAATTTGCTTTCCGTTCTTTTATCTGTTTTGAGGGGTCGTGGAGGTTTGATAAAAATAAACTATTAATCTCCCTTGAAAATTGCTGATCTTGTGCTAAAATCAGAAACCATTAAGATGGCGAAGTGGCAGAATTTTGCAACGTCGGAAAAGAAGAAGCAAAAAGAAAAGAAAAAGATGTCACAAAGTGTTTTGTTCAGGTTTACTCCGAGATCAACTTTTCCTTTTTATACTTTTGGGGTCGATAAAAGGAAGTACCACCCAGGTATTTTGGGTCGATAAAGTATCACTCAAGTATTTTGTCTAAGGTACACTTGCTGAATTCTTGTTCTCCGATGTCCTCTATAGGTACCCCATTTGGCAGGTATGTGTGAAAAGCTTACGTCGGATTACCACGAACTTGTCACGAACAGAGAATCTGGGCTACTGACGTTTGTTTGAATCTAGTAATAGCGGTTGTGATGCAGCAGCTAGTAGCTGTAACTACATAGGAAAATGTTTATTGCTTACACTTGTTGTTGCTCTTTGCTAGAAATATAACTTCGTCTCGAAGAATTCTTCGTACAAGGTCAGACAGCTGAAAGCAACATGGCTTTAGGTGGGTTATTCTGTTTGAACTGGAGAAAAAGTGAGTGAGTGAGCGAGTAAGAGAGAAAGAAAGAAAGAGAGAGAGAGAGAGAGAGAGAGAGAGAGAGGTAGATAGATAGATAGAGAGAGAGAGGAACATTGAACGAATATGTACAAGTAGATGCAGGAGTGGCTGTATGGTAAGAAGTTTGCTTTCCAACCACATGGTTCCAGTCCCATTGCGTTCAATCCCACTGCATAGACGGTAATTATCCCAAGGTAAACTTTTTAGATGCAACTTTCAATTTGGAAAATAGCATGTACGAACCATACCACAAGCCTAATGAATGCGTAAGATACATAAATGTTAATTCCAACCATCCACCTTCCATAATCAAAAGTATAATTAAGAATGTATCTACCAGAATATTACGTTTATCAGCATCAGAAGAAATATTCGAACAACATGCACAATACTACAATGAAGCGTTTGCTAGGGCCGGATATAAAGAGAGACACTGCGAGACCTAAAGCCTTGCGAATGAATTCAGTAGACAGAAACAGAAAGAAGCCCGTCGTACACACACAAACACACACACACACGTGTGTGTGTGTTTGTTTCCCTACCACTGCTTGAAAGCGGTGTAGGTGTGTTTACGTCCTCGCAACCTAGCGGTTCGGCCTGAGAATCGATAGAATAAGTACCAAACTTAAAAAAGACAAAATAAGTACCGGGGTTAATTCATTCAACTAGAAATTCTTCAAGGCGGTGCTCCAGCATGGCCACAGTCTAATGCCTGAAACAAGTAGAAGGTGAAAGATATGAACTGACAAGTAGGCAATGCAATCTGCATATTATTAATTAGAATTTCTAATTTCTAGCAAATCAATATTGTTACTAATATTAAAAAGAAAAAAAAATTGTTGGAAGACGAAGAGCAACGTTGATGACCTTCCAGATGGGTCAGTGATGATCAGTTCATGCACACAAGAAAAAAAGAATGTCTGATAAAGAAATAGATCGTAGCTCTGATGATTGTGCAGTAGTGAAAACGCATTCCCCTTCCCACGTGACGATGTCAGTTGTTGTAGCAAATCAGTAATAGTAGAGTCGTACGAGTTATTAATTGGAGTCAGTGTCAGTTACGTGATATATACGAGTTCGTGATATATATGCGAGTTACGTATATATCACGAGTTCGTGATATATATGCGAGTTACGTATATATCACGAGTTCGTGATATATATGCGAGTTACGTATATATCACGAGTTCGTGATATATATGCGAGTTACGTATATATCACGAGTTCGTGATATATATGCGAGTTACGTATATATCACGAGTTCGTGATATATATGCGAGTTACGTATATATCACGAGTTCGTGATATATGCGAGTTACGTATATATCACGAGTTCGTGATATATGCGAGTTACGTATATATCACGAGTTCGTGATATATATGCGAGTTACGTATATATCACGAGTTCGTGATATATAGGGCGGCGAGCTGGCAGAAACGTTAGCACACCGGCCGAATGCTTAGCGGAATTTCGTCTGCCGTTACGTTCTGAGTTCAAAATCCGCCTAGGTTGACTTTGCCTTTCATCCTTTCGGGGTCGATTAAATAAGTACCAGTTATGCACTGGGGTCAATGTAATCGACTTAATCCTTTTCTCTGTCCTTGTTTGTCCCCTCAATGTTTAGCCCCCCCCCCACCACCACCTGTGGGCAATAAAGAAATAGATAAAAGAATAGTTCGAGTCATCGTGAAGGTAGACTTTTCAAAGCTATTGTCTTGCGGAGCTATCAGTGATAGCAGGATAGACGAATCAATGATTATAAGACGCGCAATACCGCGACAACACAATAGTGGCGACAAGAATATTACAGTGCCGACAATAAAATACAAGTGGACGAGGATCCACATTAGAACAGTGGCGACGAGGATATAAACATTTTACGCGGACAACGTTGAAAAACAAAAATATTTTCACGAGAAAATAAACAATTCACGCGGACGACGTTGAAAAACTTTTCACGTGGAGAAACTCAACTGGAGAGTAACAAACATTTTTGTTCTACTTATTTTACGAAAAATCCGTAAAATTATGGAAAACTTGTCAGAGAGTCTAGTTGAGTTCCAAAAACAGCAACAGCAACGACTCGACGAACAACAAGAACAATAACAAATGTTATGGCGACAAATGCTACAACTAATGAAATTGGGTAGCAAAACCGGAAAATACGTTTTCGCCAGACCATGTAGCAAATTCAATAAATGAATTTAAATATGACCCGGAAGAAGAAGTGACCTTCGAGGCAAATTATCGAAGTTTTGAACAAATTTTCGAAAATGAATGACAAGACTTGAAATGAAAACGTGTCTAATTCGGAGGAAAATGGCGACGATAGAGCATGAAACACACTGTAACTTTATATTGCCTAAAAAGGTTTCTGGCATAAATTTCACAGATACAATTAACATTTTATGTAGGAAATTTAGTGAAAAAACATCGTTGTTCAACACACGTTGGAAGTGTTTGAACACCGAGAAAAGCAACGACGAAGACTTTACCACATATGTGGGTAGAGTAAACAGAGCGTGCGAGAGATTTAAACTGGATAAACTAATTCCAGACTCGTTCAAGTGCCTGATGTTTGTTCAGGGACTTACTGCTAAAAAGAACGCAGAAGTCAGAATGAAAATTCTCGCAAAGCTGGAAATGCACCAGGATATAACTCTCCAGAAACTGTCAGAAGAGTGTGATATGATATTAAAAGTAAGACACGAAACAGAAGAAATCCAACGCAGAGATTGTTTACAAATAAAACTTGTGGGAGAGTTGGAAGATGGATAAAGTGTTTCATAAAGTATACGATATACAACAGGCGATAAACCAATGTATGGCATGCGGTGGTAGGTACTTGAGAAAAGAGCGTCCGTTCAAAAAAGCAACGTGTTTTCATTGTGGGAAAACAGGACACATTAAATCGCACTACAGAACTAAGCTGATGAAAAACTGGACTAAACGAGAAAAAATAAATAGTTTGTCGTTAGAGAAAAAAAGTTTGCACAACGAACAGATAATCCATCAAGGTGAGAATCGAAACCACTAGTGTCAAAATGCAATTAGACACAGGTTGTGATATCACTATCACAAATGAAGAAACATGGCGAAAAATCGGTAAGCCGAAATTATTTATATATAAAAAAAAAAGAAGCATATGGTGTTACAGGAAAGAAACTATATTTCAACGGCGAATGTATTTGCAACGTAACTTTTCGAGATGAAACGAAAAGGACAATCATTTATGCATTGAAAAAAAATTACTTAACCTATTTGACACAAAATGCATGGAGTTATTTAGAATATGGGATACTCCCATTAGCGTTCTCTATGAAAATGTAGTCGACACGGTTAAAAGTTCGAAGGAAGTCGAACAACTGAGACTATTGGATCCATGAGGTAACTTTCTACCCAGCCATAACCAACGACTACATAATATATAGCGGATATTCTGTGAAGAAATAGATGTACAACTGCTACTGTTAAATATAATGTTCCACGTAAATTATCGACGTCCGATCTGTTTCAGTGGTAATCAACTTCTATACTTAATATTACTAATAATGAACTACAGTGCAAATATAGGAGAAATTAAGATAAACATAAGGTTATATTATAATTGAGACATTAGTGCTCTGTATCCAGGGATACAGGCATCCAGCAACAGGACCTCCGTAATGCCATGATGGACCGTGAAGTCTGGCGTAGCATGGTAAATTCCATTGTCTCGACCACGGTCGAACAATGATGATGATGAAATACTCTGTAACATAAGACAGTAACTTGTTCCCTGGTGATCAGTGGTAGTGAAACATCCAATTTCAGTTGAAACACCCAATGCAGAACTCCAAAGGAACCACAATGATGAAACGTACATGGGAACTAATAATCCTTTTTACTAAAGGTACACGGTCTGAAATTTGGTAGGAGGGGAATAGTCAATTACATCAATCCCAGTACGCAACTGGCACTTATTTCATCGACTCTGAAAGTCGACTTCGGTGGAATTTGAACTTAGAACGTACGAAATGTAGCAAAGTATTTTGTCCTGCGTGCTCACGATTCTACCAGCTCGCTGCCTTTAGACGTAGGAACTACTAATAATATAAACTTGTGTTTATCTTAATTTCTCATATGTGTTTGTGCTCATGTGTGCGTGTCTGTTTGTGTTAACAGAGCCATGTCTCCGTCCGTTTGTCTTTCCGTCTATCCACCTGTCATACCATACCGTATTTCAATGATTTCATAATTTGATAAAGGTATTATGACATCATTTCAATCATTGTTTCAACAGAGAAAATTAAAAGAAAGTAATTTTGCTTATATTTTCCCTTTGCTTTATATTTCATTTGAAAATTTTAACACATTTCTGTTATGATGTCATAATGTGCTGATTACTCTTATGAATATGTGGTCCATAATTTCCAAGTAATTGGAGAAACGAAATAACAATGAATTCGTTTTATTCATTGAATTTACGAAGGTAACGCATTTGGTCAGATTTATTTTTTTCCTACCGTACCTCTGGAAAATAAAAATCACCATGACTATTTCACTCTTAAAATACAATAGACTGCGACGAAAGGAAAAGGATAAAGATGGGGAGACTGGAAGAATATGAAAGGTACAGTTTATTGTAAACTTAATTCGATTTATAGAATACGGTTCATTCTCAAACCTCTTATATTCGAGATTAGTAAACTATTTTACAAAAAAAAAAAAAAAAAGTTCTGCTGATAGTAAAGGCAAATATATATTTTCCACTTATATTGATATTCAACAATTTTGGAAATAAAAAAAAATTAGATAAAGAAAACTATTTTATCACTTACTTTCAGTATGAGGGAGTTTTGGCTAAGATATTGCACTAGCACTGAAATGTTAAGTTATTGTTGGCAACATTATTTTTTTAAGAATTCATCGTCTGCGATAAATATTACTTACAAACATAAACATATAAATATGAGAGCTTTCATGTAGTCATTCGACTTGCTAGAAATATCAGCCAAATTTCCTTCGAATCAGTCACAAAACTACATCATAATGATGGAAATTGAACCTTTTCCTCGATACATTGTCTGGAAAAGTCATCTAAATAAATGTAAATATTGTACTATGTCTATGCTGGGTTCACAGAAAAGGAACTGCAACATTTTTAAAGTAAGCGTTTTTAGTTAATCAATATAAAAAGATTATTAATTCATTCTTCATTGAGAAAGACAACCTAAATTTCAATAATTTACCCACTTAAAAAAAGCGCCTAATATAACTTCCGTTTTTGTTTTCTTTCTGAAAATGAAAACAGGAAAAGTTCAACGACTCATTGTATTTTTCGTTTGCAATTCTACTTTTTCCTTTGTTCCCGGACAAAGAATAAAAGCATGAAACGTAGGATTTGTCTTTCTCTACAGCAAATGAACGCATAGAATATTTCTATGCACTCCCCTTCAAGACGTTTGGTATCGTTTAACTAAACTAAAACCCAATCGGCCTATCGCTACTAATCATTTTATTCGGTGATGTTAGTTCTCTCGGTTATTCATAAAATATTCTACGTATTTTGAACGCTTGTGACGGTGGAGAAGGCAAACTTTTGCATCATATGAATGGGAATGACCGAAATACCGCCTTGTGATACCAGGATTCCATTGTTTTCTCTTCGGGATAGAGAACCTAGTCTTTAACAGTCTTGTTGATGTTGTTTAGCTCCATGTCAGCTTTGATCAAATAGATCATCAGACAAGCAACCCATACAGTGGTCTACATTATAAAAAGTCTTTCTTTTTTAGATAAATGTGGTGTAATTTGAAGATACCTGGCTTCTTTTTCTAGCAGATATTGCTGACCTGCCATTCACTTAAGTGGTATCTATTTCTGACAAACATACTATGGCTCCTGTGCTTGTTCTAAGGTAGATTTGAACTCATAAAATTTTACCGGCGTATCGTTTTAAAGTTAGACTTTATTCAAGCCTGCTAGAAACAGCTACCTGTATTTCTAATCAACGTTTACTGTAGATTATGTTTATAAACACCCCAAAATATCATGGGGTTTCTTTTCCTGCTTTATTTCGGTATTAGTTGCCAAAGATTTCAGAAATGAATTTTGAAATGTTTCAAACATTCTTTAGCTTGATGTCAGATTGCTTATCTAACAAACGCCAAGGAGTAACTGCCATAAATGTTTAATTGGGAAACAACTCTCTCTCTTTCTCTCTCTCTCACACATAATAAAATATCAATATACAGTAGTTGATGATAAGTGTAAGGCGGCGAGCTAGCAGAATCGTTAGCATGCCGGGCGGCGAAATTTTTTTCCCATGAGGGTTCCGGATCCCAGTAATGAACTCATTTGCATACAGCCAATCAGAGTTCACCTTGACCTTGTTGTCAAGTTAACAAAGGTTGGCATTCAAAATGGCGACCTCCGATTGCCATGCGAATCTTGTGTTCTGCTTTCATTCAGATGCCAATATCATCGGTACTGAACACAAACGCTGGTTAGCTGTAGGTTTGAATTACTATATCAATCAAAGATAATGTTTTGAACGAATATGAAAGTACGGAAACTGCTTGAAGGTTTTATGAATACGCATTGATTCACTGATACGAATTATGGACGTGTGTGTATTGTTAATGTATCTTTAGCTATCCAAGTCCTACATGTGCATTTTCCTGTGGTCTTCAGCGAAAAACGAATTTTTATTTATTTTATGAGCTTTTGTACAAAAAAAAAAGTCGCGAAAATGTGCGAGTACTATTAGTAGTAATTATAGATTAATTTATTATAATTATTGAATTTAATTCTATGTCAAACCTACAGCTAACCAGCGTATGTGTTTAGTATCAAGGATATTGGCAGAATGAGAGCAGAACACAAGATTCGCATGGCGATCGGAGGTCACCATTTTGAATGCCAACCTTTGTTAACTTGACAACAAGGTCAAGGTGAGCTCTGACTGGCTGTATGCAAATGAATTCATAAAATGGGGTCCGGAACTCTCGCGGGAAAAAAAAATTCGCTGCTGGGTGAAATACTTAGCGGCGTTTTGTCTTTCTTCGTGTTCTGAGTTCAAATTCCAACGAGGTCGACTTTGCTTTTCATTCTTTAAGAGTCGATAAAATAAGTACCAGTTGAGCACTGAGGTCGATGTAATCGACTTAGTTGGCCTTGTGCTCAAATTTGAAACCAATAGGCAGCTCTTGATGATAAGAGTGAATTATTCACGCTGATGCTACTGTAGTGATGCCATTTTGGAAATCTTCAACACGCATGCGCAGAATTTGGATTCTTCCGGGAGGCCTGCCGGAAGTTCCCTCATGAGTATGTGCAGAAAACTAGCAGCAGCAAAATTTCCCGCGTATCGACCTCTCTCGAATACTGACAGTCTAACAGGACGGTCGTGTTGCAGCAGCTCTCTCAAACTGCCACCTCGTGGCTACACTATGCTTGAACGGACAGGATTTGGCTCACTCCACTTGACTACTGCGATGAGCTCCTAGGCTGCCGATTCACCCTGAAGAAGAATGTATATATTGCGAATCCAGAAATAAAAATATTTATGCTGTTGAAGATATTCGGAAGTCTTGGTTTTTCCTTCGATTAATAATTTAATGTAAGCGATGAGAGCTGCACCCCGCCAGTGTTATAGACTTTTCATCCTGTTACACTACTTTAAAAGTATTGTCTGGGTGTGTTAGAAAGGTATTCATAACAGAGCCAAAACACTGTCTTCAAATTAATATTGAAATAATCTTACCCAGGAAATATTTTTGAAATATCAAACATCAGAGCAAAGAAGTATTAAAATAGAAACCATGAAAATTCTGGAATATTCAAAGTGTACAGAATTAACGAGATTGTTTACATTAATATGTTTTTATTTGTCAGAGGAAAAGTAACAAGTCACAAACTCCTTAAGTTCTTTTGTTGTGTGATAGTTTAATTGTTTGGTTTAGAGATGGAACGAAAAAAAAAAACAAAGAAAACTTACTAGAAGGTAAATTAAATGGGATTCGGTAGAGAAGAAGTTGAGCAAATGTTTAGCATGAAATCTGGAAGGGGAGTAATAATGAGGCTGACAAAAATAGATTGAAATATAACGAAACAACTTTTTAGGAAGGGACAAGACAAAAGAGAGTCACCGTAAAACAAGTTAATTTCTTTGGTAGCACTGATTGTAGATCTATAATCACTTGTTGAAGTGGCATATTGCCTAATAAAACGTCAATAATTAAATCTTATGATTGCATTGTATCATGTTCACATCTTTGAAATTCTCTTGAATCCCGCTGAAATCCTATTTGGTCAAGCAGCCCATTTCGTTTTGTTAAAATGTTCGTGCAGATTCTCTGAACGTGACCAAGAAGCGTTCGTTGATACTTTTGCAAGGAACATGCTTTATTTTTTTGTTCCTAATTCAAAATTAACTACAATGATGCATACTAAGAATGAAAATTATTATGCATTCAATTCTCAAGGAAGTTCTCGCTGATATCAAATTCCTTTATGCTTAAAAACAATCAAGTTTCTGATGTTTGGCAATGAGACAAAGCTTTTAAAAGAGGAAATAATAGAAATCTTTAGAGAGTTTAGAGATAATACGAGTTTAGAGATAATATACTCGCATATAAAAGTGAATATACAGGCTAGTACCAAATAGGGACAACAGAAAAAGCTTTTGCTTTCGTTCGTGGAATCTTTAAGTCGAATTGTAGCTTGTTAATACCTAATTACTGTCGATACGTAGAGTTTCAACTGAAATTTTCTATAGCATATATACAATAATGCACTATTGTATTGTCAAAATTTTCGTTAATTTAGAGTCTAGCATTTAATTTTAGCCAAAGAGATAAACTCCCGACTGTCGAGCTTGTTGTTGTTATATATATATAATGTATTGAGTATTAAAGGAAGTAGTGAGTACTTAGTATGAAAGATTAAGAAAATGAGAGAGACTGAAACAACGTGTTAACGATACAAGATACTTTATTCGACTGCCGTTGTTGTACAAGTTAATTGTTTTGGCGGGAAACAAAGTGAAAGTCCTTTTATCAAGGGAGACAATGGGCGACATTGATTGTTCATGTTTGTTGTGATGATTATATAACAGAGCTCAGAATGACCCAAACTCAAATCAAGTATCTTAGACTAAAGGTTCTCAACCCATTTTGGCTAAAGGCCCCATTTTGACCATTGCTCCCCCCTCCCGAAAATATATTTATTTTTCAATATACTACCTATTTTGATATCAGCAGATAATGATTAAAAAATAAAGGACGTTGTTTTACATATGCGTTTGTACGCAGTTGGGAGTACAAATGTACAAACTGAAATGCCCCCCCCCCCAAAAAAAAACAAGCAAACGAAATAATGAATTGAAAGTTTGGTAATTGCGTTTATTTTCACCATGCGACACTTATGAGATCAACGTGTAGTTTATCGAAAGAGTGCTCTTTCGTATAAGTAAATGCCTATGAAATCATTTCAAACCTTTCCGATTTCCCTTATCAAAACAGCTAGAACTTGTGCAACAATCTAACATATAAGTTATTGAAACCCGGGAAGAGCATTTTTTATGCGCAAGAAAGAGTGTATTTGACTGAAATTCTTGAAATACATATGCACTTCATATGAGTAGCCAATTGTGGAGGATGGTATTCACTGTACTGGATCTAGTTAGTTTGAGTTACAAAATCAGCCCCCTTTTAAAATTAAGTCAAAATCTGAAAATTTGTCATATTAAACATTCATTTCTTATTCAGGATCTAGTTTGTTTCATTCACAAAATCTGCATTTTTTAAAAAGGAAGTAAAAAACCTGACAATTGGTTATATTGATGCAGTTTTCCACGCTTATTCCTACGAAGCCATGAACTTCTGGAGAAAAAAAATTGACGCACACAATTTTTTTTTAATTCGTGGTTTTAAAATACGGACAGTTCGAATCTACCATTCATTTCTCTTTATAATTTCCAAATAATTTTTTAAATACTTCAAAATCAAAATTGCGTAAATGTGTGCCAGAAACAGTAGTTAAAAATTAAGCAAATAGATGTATATACACGTGGGTGTATACGTATTGTTTTAATTATATACAGACATATTATACACGCACATACACACATAAAAACTGGCATAACGTGGGTTACGACAATCACAGATATCCAAAATTTCTTCACCACTCTTCCAACTTCATTTTCCCTCTTAAACAGAAGGCTCTCGCCTACTTAGTTTATATGTCGTACCACTGCACGGCTGTCTGTCTGCTAATATTGCTGATGGACATGCAGCATGTCACTGACATTTCACATATAAAGTCCAGGATTACGTGAAAAAGTGTGAAGACCATCAATTGACTTTTTTTTCCATAAAAGTATTAAAAAATTATTTGGAAATTATAAAGAGAAACAAATGGTAGATTCGGACTGTCTATATTTTAAAACCACGAATTAAAAAAGAGAAAAATTAGCGGGGAAGAGGAGGAGAGATTTTTTTGTTGTTGCATAATCATATCAATTCCATTATGCAGAAGACAGAATCGAAAAAAATTTGTAAAAATACGAAAGTTATGAGGGGTTTTAGCACGTGCTTACATCATAATTCTGTGCATATATATATATATATATATATATATATATATATATACACACACACACACATATACATACACGCGCGCGCGTCTTTGCTAGTGTCTGTTTTTCCTTTAGTTTTTGTTTACTTATACACATCAACAGATGAGCCAATGCGGTACTCTCTGTGTGGTTGTTCAATTTGCTAGAAATAAGAGCCAAATCTTCCTCATGCTATGCTCTTGTTTGTATTAAGGAAAGGGAAAATGTCTACTCCTCTCCAGCATTACGATTAAAATTAATATTTTTGATTTTGTTCGGCTCTATGAATTTATTTTTTTTTAAATGCTTCTGTCCATTGCTTGATACTGGAAATTGGAAAATTCTCACCAAAACAGAGAAATTCTAACTTAACAAGAAATATAGAAAGAGAAGGTTCTGTCTTCCAAAGCCAAAAGATTTGTTTTTAGCTGGGGTGTAATTTTATAATTGAAACATATTCAAAATTTAAATTTTAGAACATAAGACTTACCACGTTATCTGGTGTGTAGCCGCAGTTCAAATGGGTACAAAACCTAAAACAAATGTGTGTGTGGTTGTGTCTTTAATAGCCAGGGGGTCAATTTAAGTTCAATCGCAGAAAGGAATTCAAAACGGCAATACACGCAATCATATACATACACAAGTACATACCTATCAGCCACTCCCAAAAGCCAGTTTGATCCAAAATTCTGACCACCATTCTTTATATATTTGCACACACACATTCAGCTTTTCGCTTGTATTCATTACTTTTTTCTTTTAATCGTCTGTCACTTATTAATCTATTTTTAGTTTTTGTTTTGGGGGTTTTCACTTTTGCGACACCAGTTACACATGGTACCAGGAATTTGCTTGGTGTCGTCATAGTGGAAAATGTGCTTAAGTTTTTGAAAGTTTGAAACAAAATGACACAGGTTTTTTTAAAGTGACTGTCGCAGAGATGTGAAAATATGGCTACCACTCGTTAATTTCAAATTAATTTTCCCAAATATGCGGGTCTTCCAGCAATGCTCCATTGCTCCAAAACGCCCTCTTGTGGCTCCAAATGCACCCCGTTGAGAACCTTTGTCTTAGACCATAAACTAAAAATAGTGGAATTCACATGTGAAACATTTGTGAATACATATTCTTAGAAGGATGAATAGAAAATTGGCAAGAGCCAAATGATTATTAAATGTTCTGATTAATGTCAATTATGCCACTCGTCTTACACTAATTGTCAGTTTATTTAATGTTTTATGTCTATAGAACACTTTCAAGAATTATTATGGTATTCTTCACATTAAGTTACAATGCTGGAGCTCAATAATTTTCGCCATCCCAACTACGTGACCGTAAAGCTAATCAGTAGAGAAAGAGAAGCGGTACTCTGCATAGAACGTACAATGCAACAAGTCAGTGACTTCATATTTTGAAAGCTAATGCTTGCTAATCAGTCTGTAGAGAAGTAGGAAAAGTCATCTACGCTTTTATTCATTAGACGTTCCAACAGTTATATAAAGTTCCTCCAACAGATATGGTGCGTTTATGGTTTGATAATCTCCACTAAAATGGCAACACGATGTTGAAAGGTTAATAAATGTTCCTTGATTCATACAAGTTTAGAGAAATGGCAAACTGCGAAGAATATAGACTTCAGTGCACTAGCAATTTTATTTACTGTAAGATGACTGTGAAAGTATACTGTAAAGAAATGGTAGAGTACGCTGTGCAAGAGACGTACTCCTGTGGGAACGCTGTCCAAAGCGAAAAGATATAAAGTCATTCTACACTTTGTTTTGTAAATATCATATAATGATAATAGCGGGACTGAGTTAGTCCCATTGCTGCTGGTCGTAGGAGAAATAAAGAATTTGCTAATCCAACCTGGAATACGGTATTAGCGGTAAACAATTTTGAAAGGAATGTACGGTATGAAATTTACTAGCACATTAGATAAACACACTAACAGAGAAAGTTGGCATCGCAACAGGTTTAAAATGAAGTTCAAATATAGTTGTCCTTAGACACGATGTAAGTAAAGAGACGATTAGTTTGTGTGTATGTGTGTGTGCGTTTACGTGTATGCATGTGTGGAAAGAGAGAGAGAGAAGGAGAGGAGGGGAGTGAAGGAGAGAGAGATGGGAAATAGGTAGGCAAGCGATAGACAGATAGAGCTCTTATACGCATAAAAAAAACTCAAGAGAGAGAGGAAAAAGCTATTTCTTTATTAGTCTAATTGTCTTCTTTCCTCTATCTTTATTATTGTTTCTGTTTCACTGTCTCCATCTAATTACATCTCTCGCGTTTGAGTCTCTACTACTCGTTTCTACGAGTAAACTTTCTCACCTAGGGTATCTATATTTCCGTTTATTAAAAAGGGAAAATACTGTGTGCACAATTCATAGACAATTTTATTAAAAGAGTCATGACGAGACAACATGAACTGTAACAATATAATAATAATGAAGGAAATTGTTGCGTACAGTGCTCAGGTGCACTTTGTGACTGTGGAACAGTCCTAACCAGTCGCCCCCAGGTCTGCTAGTTATTGTATTTCTATTGTTGGAATGATCCTAGAAATGACAACGAATGCGTTAAATAAGTTAAAGAATTGATATGAACACGAATTATAATGATTTTGTCCCTTCGCATAAATGCAAAACCAACATGCATACATACATAAAAAAAATATATATATTGTGAGCTTTTATGTATTCACACGTCGTTGATTCTATATTGCTTATACTTTTTCTTTTTATTTATACGTGTGTGTGAAAGACATGTACTAAGGATAGACATAGAATTAAACATTTATTGTATATATTTGCATACGCAATTTGTACCCCCAATACCCCCAACAATCCGACAAGAGTGCGAAATATGAAGCGAAACAAAATCGCAGTTGACAATGAGAGTTAGCTACCTTTATATTGATCTTTTCCATCGAAGTCAAATAGAATCAACATTTTGCCAACAAATGAATATTACGGATAATTTATTGTAAAGTGGAAACTTAATTAAGTTTACTAAGTTATATGACGCAACTACTAAACTAATCACTCTAGTTTTTTTTTGTATATCAATGTGAGGCTTTTAACTATATAAATATATACATATATATATATTGAAAAAAAGTCAAGATAGAAAATGCTAAATTAGTTTTATAAAAAACATTTCAGTACCGGTTTCAGTTATTGAGACTTTTTCAACTGTAACAATTAAACAATTAAATTTAGAAAAATTAAAAGAAAAGTTTTTTAAAAAGAATATTTGTATAGTATTCAAATACAAGTGGCATTTTCCTTGTTTCTGCCTGTCTCTGTCTCTCTTGTTTACTCTTCTGGGTTTGAGGTCATTGTGGCCATATATATATATATATATATATATATATATATACCAATTAAGGACTGAACACGAAAAAGTGGACAGTCAACATGCTAGATATAGACGTCAAATCGCCACTGCTAGGCCACTGGTTCTAATTGATAAATATCAATTTTTACCCTAAATTTAATGTTATATATATATATAGTGATGATTTGTTGCCAACTTAATGTGGCAGTCCCAGGAAAAGGAAAAATGCTACTGCCATTTAACCCCAGGAAATACCGTTTCCAGCTGGCCATGTAACACAAGCGTTCTGTGTCCTTATGTTTTCAAACAAGGGAGGGGGTTAAGTAACAATTCTGCCAGCTTGCCAAATGAGGATTAAGGCCAGCATGTTTAGGGAGTTGGGGGTTAGTGAATTGCATCAACCCCAGTGCTCAACTGAAACTTATTTTATTAACCCTTAAAGGATGAAAAGCAAAGTCGATCTCAGTGGAATTTGAGCTCAGAACATAAAAAGCTAGAAGAAATTCTGCTAAGCATTTTGTTTGATGTGCTAACAATTCTGCCATCTTGTCACTTTAGATGATAATGAAAATAATGATTTCAAATTTTTGCACTAGGTCAGCAATTTTGGGGTAGGAGTAAGTCGATTATATCGACCCCAGTGCTTAACTTGTACTTATTTTATTGACCTGAAAAGGTGAAAGGTAAAGTTGACCTTGGTGGAATTTGAACTCAGAACGTAAAGATGGACAAAATGCTGTTATGCATTTTTGCCCAGCATGCTAATGATTCTACTAGTCCTCTGCTTATAATAATAATAATCCTTTCAGTCATAGGCACCAGGCCTGAAATTTGTGGGGAGGGGAATAGTCGACTACATCTCCGTACTCAACTGTTACTTAATTTATTGACCCTGAAAGGATGAAAGACAAAGTCGACCTTGGTGAAATTTGAATTCAGGGATCTTTTCCTTTTGAATGGCACTTTTCAACACAATTTCTAGTTAACTAAACACTTCTAAACTTCATATACTGGTAGAATGTGTCAAAATAAAACATTTTTTTCTCTTGGCTTTCTTGAGAAAATTGTAATTTGTAAGTTTAACATAGTTTAACTTTTCGAATTTTAACCAATCCTATGCCCTCTATTTAGCTAAAATCATTTGCTGCGTCTAAAACTGAGACAACATCCTGTCACTAACCCTAACCTTCACCCTAACCCTAACCCAAAATTTTAGCCTTTCGTTTTTTTTTCTTAATTGTTAAATTAATTTAATTGTTATGCATGTGTCTAAAATTATTCGTTTTGTTTTTGTTTTGAGTTTTTGCTTTCGTTTTAGCCTTTCATTTTTTTTTTTTCTTAATTGTTAAATTAAAATTATTTTCCATTGCTTTCATTTTAGCCTTTTGTTTTGTTTTTCTTAATTGTTATCCTTAAATTAATTTAACAATTAAGAAAAAAAAAATGAAAGGCTAAAATTTAGGGTTAGGGTTAGTGACAGGATGTTGTCTGTTTTAGACACAGCAAATGATTTTAGCTAAATAGAGGGCATGGGATTGGTTAAAATTCGAAAAATTAAACTACGTTAAACAAACAAATTACAATTTTCTCAAGAAAGCCAAGAGAAAAAAATGTTTTATTTTGACACATTCTACCAGTATACAAAGTTTAAAAGTGTTTAGTTAACTAGAAATTGTGTTGAAAAGTGCCGTTCAAAAGGAAAAGATCCGAATTCAGTATGTAGCAGCAGATGAAATACAGATAAGCATTTCATCTGGTGTGCCTGTGATTCTGCCAGCTCGCCACCTTAAAATCCTTTCTAGTAAAGGTACAAGGTCTGAAATTTGGTGTGAGTGGACTAATCAATTACATTGACCACAGTGTTTCACTGGTATTTAATTTATTGGCCCCAAAAGGATGAAAGGCAAAGTTGACTTCAGTGGAATTAGATCTCAGAACGTAGCGAGCTGAAATACCGCTAAGCATTTCACCCAGCATGCTAACCATTCTACCAAGCCCACTGTCTATAATAATAATAATAATAATAATGATGATGATGATGATAACAAACACCTTGATGCAATATCAGGCAGTGGCTTTCATGGCTTTTGATCTTAACTGATTGGAAGTGTTATCTTGTAGATTTTGTCTTGGTATAAAAGATGGGCTATTTTGTCTTGGTATAAAAGATGGGCTACAGCAAATATTCTGCTCAATACTACTGATTTGCTTCTCAGTTACTTGACCTTAACCACCTGAATATGTCCCTTAGTGGCTGATGATATGAGCAGCTCTGATCACAAGCATGAGTAGTGGGGAGCACCATAGTCATGTGTTGAGAAGAATTCTTTGAGATTTGAATAATTCACTTCTGGAAACATGAGTGTTTTGTTCATCACTCTGAAACAGACCTTATTCAAGGATCTTTTGAGTGGGTTGGGCTACGTGACCTGAAGAAAATTCTAAGTGTGCCCCTCCTGCAAGGTCATGCTCTGTTTTATCTTGATATGAAATCACCATGTTGTACATATATGGTTGCAGTGCATGCACCTGATGTACCATTATTAGACAGGTGATCATGATGAGTATATTGGGCTTTATATAGTTGTACCTCAGTGTCACTTTGATGGCATACATTGCTCTCTCAGTCAATAATAATAATGATAATAATAATAGTTTCAAATGTTGACACAGGGCCAGCAGCTTTTGATGAGGAGGGGAAAGTTGATTACAGCAACCCCAGTACTTGACTGGTACTTACTTTATTGACCCCCCAAGAGGATGAAAGACAAAACTGATTCCAGTAGCATTTGAATACATAACATAAAGAGCTAGAAGAAATGTTACTAAGCATTTTATCCAGGGTACTAATGATTCTGCCTACTTGATATCCCTTTATTAATACGAGATTAATAATAGTAATTTAATAATACTAGATGAAACAGAAGAACCTACTGTGAATGCTTTTGAGATAATATCAAATGGCATTCACAAATACCATGATCAAATACAGGAATCCCTCACTTTACAGAAGCAATGCGTTCCTGAAAATCTGGCTATAATGTGAAATTCCATAATATGGAGTTAATTTACCTATTGATTTTCATATTATCAAGTGAAATGGCATTCTTTTTTTTTTAGAAAAAAAGAAGAAAAAGAAGGAGCACAAGAAAACAGCAGAGAACAAGCAACACAGTCACCTTTATACATGAAAAAACATATGCAGTATAATATAAATACATGGAAATAATAATAATAATATAGATACTTAAAAATAATATAATGTAGATACATGAAAATAACACACAGTACAATATAAATACATAAAACCAAAATTATTTCTACAGGACTACTTTAGAGAATTAATAAGAATCATATCATAAGAGTATGTTCTTACTACAAAAGATGTTGACTACTCTGTGAGGGGTAGCAGTGGAATGAGTGTTACTAAGAGGATGAGCAGCAATATTTATTATCTTATAGTTCATTCTCATGAACTTCAGCTTGAGAGGCAAAAAATTTATACAAAGCTGTTTGTTGTTTATAACACATCATCTCTTCATACAGCCCAGAGCAGGAACCTGAGCTCATTGTAATTTTGTAATTTGTAATTTTCATGTTATTTTCATGATTACAATCTTTATCAGCAAAAACCTGCCAAGCGTCCTTGATATGTGCCAGCCCTTAAACAATAATTTTTGTAGTCAATTTAAGTGGTGTAGGTGGAATTTCTGTTGTCTCTTCTGTATTCTCAGTTTCTTTTTCTAACAACATCAGCTTCATGTCAGATAAACTTTCTCTCTGGGATTCTAGCAACACAATCACATCATCCTCTATAGCTTCTTCAAATCCTACATCATTTGCAAATGTCTCAATATCTTTCCAAATTTGATGTAGACTTTATGCTTGAAGGAAACTTGTAATCTCATGCATACAGTCTGGCCATATACTTTTCCAAGCACTTTTCAAAGTTGAAGGTTTCACTTCATCTCATGACTCAGCTATATTATCCATAGCTTTCATTATGTTGAATTTCTTCCAGAAATCTCTAACTGTAGGTTGTAATAATAATAATAATAATAATAATAATAATAATCATCACCACCACCACCACCACCACACAACACCACACCACCACCATTTAATGTCCACTTTCTATGCTGGCATGGGTTGGATGGTTTGACTAGCTAGTAAACCAGAGGGCTGCATCAGAATCCAGTCTGATTTGCCAACCACTCCAAGAGTGTAATGAATGCTTTTTACAAGCCACCGGCATATATTGTTATTACTGCTTAGTCTTTATCAATCCTCATAGATGTAAGATCAAAGACATTGCATTCAATTTTTAAAAATGCTCTATGACACCTCATTATATGTTTTTATTTGAAATGGATTTGCTTGTCTTCTTCATACTATATATTACTGTTGCTTTGGTGGATGTGTTGGTGCTGCTGATAGAAACACACACACATATACACAAATACTTTCTTTTATAAATAGAATATATATATATATTCTCATATTATGTACATTATATATATACATGTGTGTATATGTGTGCATGTATGTGTATAACGTGATTATAGTTTTCCAAATAGTTGAATATATATGTTGATCTTAAATAAAACACAAATGCTGATTGAACTAAAAAATAAGTATAGTTTTAAATTGTTAGCAAAATTACAGACCATATCCCCAAATTAATGGTCATACTTCACAATTTCTGTAAGTATGAAATTCCACAACCCGAGGTATCCATAACATGGGTGATGCCTGTACCAGGATTAATAAATTAAGTACTTGACTGGTACTTAATTTATTAATCCCGAAAGGATGAAAGGCAAAGTCAATTATGGCAGAATCTGAACTCAGAATGTAAAGATGCACAAAATGTTGCTAAGTTATTTTGCCCAGCATGCTAATAATTCTGCCAGCTCACCACCTTGTAATGGTAGTGATATAATAATACTAATTCTTTCTGATTTTGGCATGAGGCCAGCAATTCTGAGGGCAGGGGTTTAGTTAAATACATCGATCTGTGCTAGTATTTGGCTGGTACTTAAAAGCTGAAGAGCAAAGCTGACCTCAGCAAGATTTCAACTCAGAATCTAAAGAGCTGGGACAAATGCTGCTAAGCATATTAGTAATGTTAAGAATTCTTTCTAGTATACGAACAAGGCCTGAAATTTTGCAAGAACAGGTTAAATGATTAAATCAACCCTAGCACTCAGCTGGTGCTTATTTTATCAACCCCAAAAGGATAAAAGTAAAGTCGATCTTGGTGGAATGTAAAGATGGATAAAATGCCACTAAGCATTTTAATAACAATCCCTTCTACTATAGGCACATAGCCTGAAATATGGGGGAGGGGCTGCTCAATTACATCCAGTGCTCAACAGGTACCTATTTCATCGACTCCAGAAGGATGAAAGGCAAAGTTGAATTTAGCAGAACATAAATTTAGAAAAAATGTTGCTAAGGATTTTGTTCAGTGTGTTAACAGTTCTGCCAGCTCACCATCTTCATTTTAATAATGATGATAATAATAATGCTTTGAAATTTTGGTACAAGACCAGCAATTTCAGGTGTGGGATAGGTCGATTACATCGACCCAAGTGCATTAAGGAAAACATTATGGGCAGTACAGGACAAAATAAAAAAATGTGTGTGCGTGTATGTGTGAGTGAGTGTGCTGAACAAGCTTAGAAAAAAAAATCAATGGTGTGTCACCCTCAATAGGGAGGAGATGTTCAAGGGCTGCTCATGGAAAAAACCCCCATAAAAACCATGGGTACTCTGACTTTTGGGGCTGGTGCCTTTTTTTCCAACTCAGGGCATTCTCACCACTTTCATCTACCTTTCAGCAAACTGGCTAGAAGACAACACTTCCCTCTATACCCTTATTTTCCTTTTCAAGTGAAACTTGAAGAAGTTGATTAGGGATTGGTGAAAAAGAAAAGTGTTTGTCTTCAGCCCCTTCAATCTCGTCCACCATACAACTTTCACCATGACCACCAGGCATATAAACACAGCCTTTCCTTCCCACTTAAAGGAAGGCGATGGGGTGATCTTCACGAGGGATTCAGTTGACAGCCAGATTTGTCTTACACATGACAGCAGGTGTTTGACATAAACCTACTGGTCAGCAATGCTTGGGCACTGGATGGGTGCATGCAGGGCTGTTTCATTGTACTGCAGGCATCTCAGGCATGCTCAACTGACGGCACTTCCGTGCCTGTAAAGTTTATCTCCCAGTAAAGTTTATGTTCTCCAGTAGCACTGCCAGGCCAGAGATTTTTTTTTTCTCATGAGAGTTCCAGATCCCAGTTATGAACTCATTTGCACACAGCCAACCAGAGCTCAATTATCAAACTAATCTATGAGTGCATAACAAGTGATGGACGATAAGATAAGGTCACTTGGGTAAGGAATGGCCATGCTTATTTTCTCTGTTAAGAATGCTTACTGTTCTTGTTCCTGTTTCAACCATGGCTGCTTCTGCATAATTATTTATGTTGTTTACTTTCTAAAACAATAAGGAGAAAGGGTTGCTAGCACATCAACCTCTACACATTTTTCCCATCCACATCTTTGCCATATGAGACCCTAACAAAATCCAATAATAGGTATAGATGCAAATATAATTACTTGTTTCCTCCTAGAATCAGGCATAATTTGGCGATTGGTCAACTTACAAACAACAAGGTCAAGGTGAGCTCTGATTGGCTGTATGCAAATAAATTCATTACTGGGGTCCAGAACTTTTGTGGGAAAAAAATTTCACATCCCGGGCTGAAAGTTCTCTGGAAAAGAGTGACTAGCTAATCTTCTATGCCCAAGGTCTCCCCAAGAACTTCGTTGCACTTTCCCTCAGCTAATCCTCTATAAAGAACTAAAGTGGTCGTTCCACCTAACACTGTGTTCAATTGGTTGAGGGCTGTGAGTGCTTGAAAACATTCCACTTTCCAAATGCTCCTCATTGGTCTCTGTTTTACCCAGGACTGCAGCTCCATTAAAGAAACTAGCAGCAGAAATACATGTCTGGTGAATGGTGACCACACCTGCTCACCATCAAGGAAGCACATGTCTGCACATCATCAACTATGGCATGCCCAGGCCACCACGCAGTGGGTGTTGTGTAGTAGTAGCTCAAGAGTCAGTATATACAAGAGAGACGAGAGGGGAAAACTTTGTCGGACTGAGCGCATGGTGTTGAATGGCTCCGAGAAGGGACTGTTCACATCTGTTCACCACTGAACAGATGTCACTGTGTATTGCAGTGATCCAGTCCTTGAATGCAGGCCCCAAACCAGCTGCCTTGAGGACCATCACCAGGCATAGAGAGTCGACTCTATTGAAAGCTTTAGACAGATCTAAATTGATCAGGACCCCACCTGTGCCAGGTTCTTTAGTCACTTTCTCAATGATTTAGTGCATGAGGTGGAGGTTGTTGTGGATGGATCTTTCCGGGATGGCGCATGTCTATGTCTTCCCTACCAGATCCCCAACAAGCACCAACCTCATAGCTAACACTTTGACCAAATAATAGTAATGGCATCTGATTTAGGCACAAGGCCAGTAATTTTGTTGACCCCCAGTAATTGATTGCTACTTATTTTAGCAATGTTAGAATATAAAGCTAACCAATTTATTTGTGGTCAATTCCCTGAATCATATAGTATTACTTATCTTATTCAGAATAGAAAATCTAATTACATCTCTCTTGATGGGTATAGGAGTAGCCCTGTTTTTAAAATCTTTACTATACAGCTATATGGTTCTGGATTCAATTTCTGTGCATGATACATTGCAAGTTGATGACGATCTTGTGAATGGAATAAACTACAAAAGCATGTTGCATCTCTCAATGTGTGTGTGTGTGTGTGTGTGTGTACGTGTGTGTGTGTACGTGCATGCATGTGCATGTGTTTATATCTTTTACTAATGTATATTGAGGAAATATGTTAGCACCAGCAAGAAAACTTAGTACATATATATATATAAAATCAACTGCTTTTCAATATTTGTTCTGTACTAAGTTATAGACGTTCCCTTATTATTTTCATTGCAATGAACTCTCAATGAAGTGGACCAGAGAGTAGTCTATTGAAAACCTAAAACTAACAACACTCGTTTACAAACTGATATAGAATAAAGACCTTACTATGTGTTAAATGGGAACAAGAACATGTTATGTGAGGAAGTGCTGTAAGGTTTGTCTTTAAGGGTATCATGAAAGGCCTGGTTGGGCCACCAACTAAGCTTTTGTGAGTTCTTTTATAAAGTTTAGAAAAACTGAAGGACTGTTGCAATAAGTGTGTGAATCTGATCCTCCTGTATTTTCTTTTACTCAAAACCAGGAACTTTTCAATACCCCCTTGTATATCTTTAGACAGCCTGCTTACATTTGATATATGATGCCTGTAAGATAGACCACTGATTACAAATGAAACTTAATCTAAAAATCTAGACATCTCTTCAGTGCTGGGTCTACACCAGCTGAGCAGCATTATTCAACAACAATGATAAACTGTCACACGGGTATTTGGAACATTTTGCCACCACCATCATAATCATGATCATCGTCATTGTTGTTTAACATTTTCCTTCCATACTAGCATGGATTGAATGGTTTGACTGGAGCTGGTCAGACAGAAGTCTGCGCCATACTTCTGTGTTTGGCATGGTGGTTATGAATGAATGCCCTTCCTAACACTAAACACTCTGCAGAGTGGGCTGAGTGCTTTTTACGTGGCATCAACACAGGTGAGATTAGTTTTGGCATGGCTTTTACAGTTTGATGCCCTTCCAAATGCCTACCACTTTACAGTGTGAACTAATTATAATTTAACATTTTCCACGAAGTACAGTTTAACATTTTTCTCAATACATTTTAACATTTTCCTCATTAAATGCATAATCTTTTCCACATAGTATTGTTTAATATTTTCCATATAGTACAGATTAGCATCTACACATGTTATGGCTTAACATTTTCTGCATAATACAGTTCATTTAGATAAAACTCTCTTGAAGATGGTCTACCTTATCTAAAAACATTTAAGTCTCTCATGGAAGAATTTTTGTTGTTTGATGTTATAAAGCCTCTTTATTAATTAATTTATTGTAGATTAATTACACTGTGTAACACGATTTTTGCCCTTGAGTAGCAAGTGTTATTTCCTAATATTTCCTTCAGACTTTGCTTTTGTTGCATTTATTCAAACCCCAAAGAATCCCTATCAACACATAGCTATGATGCTCCTCCACAACTCTTACTCATGATCAGCGATGCATATATTGTCAGCCACCAAGGGACATGCTCAAGTGGTTAAAGTCAAACAACTGACAAGCAAATCTGTGGTATTGAGCAGAATATTTGCTATAATGATATTTCTGCTTCAGCAACTCAATGCTGAATTTGTCTGAATTGTAATGGAAAATAGGTCTGTTTCAAAATATTAATGTCCAGGTCACAAAAGCAAAGTTTGAAGAGAATAGTAGTCATTTCCTTTGATTTCTAGATAGCAGCAAATAGGAAATAAAGATTAAAAAAAAATATTGTTATGCAGTGTTATATTCTTACTTTTGATATCTGTATTGATTTATTAGTAACATTGTTATCATTATTATTTTAATTTTCTCTTCAGACAGACTTTCCATTTTATTAGTTGCATACAAAATACAATGAAAGCACCTGATATTTTACTAAGCAACAGAAAGGTAACTTTAGTAACTGTTTATTTCAACTGACACAAGTGTATAACAGCTTGATAATCTTTTATCAAAGATACTTGAGATTGGAAGTGTTTTGAGTTTCAGCTGTTTTTTCTTTTTTTAATGATTGCCTCCTCCTCCCCTCCTCCCTCCCCCCCCCTCGTCCTCGTCGTCGTCGTCATCGTCGTCATCGTTGTTGTTTAACATTTTCCTTGCATACTAGCATGGACTGAATGGTTTGACTGGAGCTGGTCAGACAGAAGTCTGCATCATACCTCTGTGTTTGTTTGGCATGGTGGTTATGAATGAATGCCCTTCCTAACACTAACCACTCTGCAGAGTGGGATGAGTGCTTTTTACGTGGCATCAACATAAGTGAGGTTAGTTTTGGCATGGCTTTTACAGCTTGATATCCTTCCAAATGCCTACCACTCTACAGTGTGATATAATTATAATTTAACATTTTCCACAAAGTATATTTTAATATTTTCCTCCTAAAACGCTTAATCTTTTCCACATAGTATTACTCTTTTACTCTTTTATTTGTTTTAGTCATTTGACTGCGGCCATGCTGGAGCACCACCTTTAGTCGAGCAACTCGACCCCAGGACTTATTCTTTTTGTAAGCCCAGTACTTATTCTATCGGTCTCTTTTTGCCGAACCGCTAAGTGACGGGGACGTAAACACACCAGCATCGGTTGTCAAGCAATGCTAGGGTAACAAACACAGACACACAAGCACACACACATACATATATATATACATATATACGACAGGCTTCTTTCAGTTTCCGTCTACCAAATCCACTCACAAGGCATTGGTCGGCCAGAGGCTAAAGCAGAAGACACTTGCCCAAGTTGCCCCGCAGTGGGACTGAACCCGGAACCATGTGGTTGGTTAGCAAGCTACTTACCAAACAGGCACTCCTGCGCCTGTATTGTTTAACATTTTTCATATAGTACAGATTAGCATCTACACATGTTATGGCTTAACATTTTCCACATAATACAGTTCATTTAGATAAAACTCTCTTGAAGATGGTCTACCGTATCTAAAAATGTTTAAGTCTCTCATGGAAGAATTTTTGTTGTTTGATGTTAAAAAGCCTCTTTATTAATTAATTTATTGTAGATTAATTACACTGTGTAACACGATTTTTGCCCTTGAGTAGCAAGTGTTATTTCCTAATATTTCCTTCAGACTTTGCTTTTGTTGCATTTATTCAAACCCCAAAGAATCCCTATCAACACATAGCTATGATGCTCCTCCACAACTCTTACTCATGATCAGAGATGCATATATTGTCAGCCACCAAGGGACATGCTCAAGTGGTTAAAGTCAAACAACTGACAAGCAAATCTGTGGTATTGAGCAGAATATTTGCTATAACGATATTTCTGCTTCAGCAACTCAATGCTGAATTTGTCTGAATTGTAATGGAAAATAGGTCTGTTTCAAAATATTAATGTCCAGGTCACAAAAGCAAAGTTTGAAGAGAATAGTAGTCATTTCCTTTGATTTCTAGATAGCAGCAAATAGGAAATAAAGATAAAAAAAAAATATTGTTATGCAGTGTTATATTCTTACTTTTGATATCTGTATTGATTTATTAGTAACATTGTTATCATTATTATTTTAATTTTCTCTTCAGACAGACTTTCAATTTTATTAGTTGCATACAAAATACAATGAAAGCACCTGATATTTTACTAAGCAACAGAAAGGTAACTTTAGTAACTGTTTATTTCAACTGACACAGGTGTATAACAGCTTGATAATCTTTTATCAAAGATGCTTGAGGTTGGAAGTGTTTGAGTTTCAGCTGTTTTTCTTTTTTTAATGATTGCCCCCTCCCCTCCTCCTCCTCCTTGTCATCACCATCACCACCACCACCACCATCACCACCGCCACCACCTTCATCATCATCATCCTTTAATGTCAGTTGGACAGTTTGACCAGAGCTGGGAAGCTGGGGGAATTTCGCCAGGTTCCAGTCTGACTTGGCTTGGTTTTCACAGCTGGAATCCCTTCCTAATGCCAATCACTTTACAGTGTGTGCTGAGTGCATTTAAGGTGGAATCACACGAGTTCTTTCACATGGCACCGGCATGAGTGCTTTTTATGCGACAGTGGCACAGGACTCTTGCAGGCCAATCCTCTTCACCAGCTGGAGCAGCTCATGTATATTTTTTTATCTATAAAATGGGACAGTTTGGAATCCAACTCTAAATATATTATTCATTTACATCTCACATATCTCTGCTGGCTTCTGTCGAACTGTTCAACCCACATTGTCATGGAAAATGGATTTTAAATGATGATGATGACGAGGATTTTATTATACAGCTTGTAGAAATATCTTTTACATGTTTCAGTCTGCGGCCATGTTGGGGCGCCGCCTTGAAAAATTTTAGCTGAACAATTCAACCCCAGTAATTATTATTTTTTGTGAAACCTGATATTTATTCCATCACTTTCTTTTGTTGAACTGCTAAGTTATGGAGATGTAACATTTACCATACCAATACACACACACTCTCTTTCTCTCACACACACATAGATGACAGGTTTCTTTCAGTTTCCATTTTCTAAATCCTCCCACAAAGCTTTGGTTGGTCTGAGGCTATACTAGAAGACACTTGCTTAAGGGTCTAAACCTGGAATCATATGGTTAGAAGCAAACTTCTTATTCACAGCCATAGCTGCATCTATCTTGAAAGCTTTTTTTTTTTATATAGAGTGGTTTTACTCAAAGCAGCACACAAATCATGGTAAGTATTTGAATGTATGAAGATATTTTTGCGACAAGTATTAACAATAAACTGGCCTCACTGGGCTGGACAAGCTCCCATTAGCCAGACGCAAAACTGTCTTTATTTTTTTGATGAATGGAATAATCTTAGTACTTTCTGGAATTTTTCAGTTTTCCATATGAGGTGTTTCTTTTACTGCTAAAGTAATACTATTAAGCTTGTTTCCCAACCACATGGCTTTGGGTTCAGTCCCACTGCATGGCATATTAGGCATGTGTTTTTTACTATACCCTCAGGCTGACTAAAACCTTGTGAGTGGATTTGGTAGATGGAAACTGAAAGAAGCCTGTTGTATATATATATATATATATATATATATGAATGATGAGGATGATGATGATATATATATATATATATATGTATATATCTATGAGTGTGCATCTTTGTGTCTGTGTTTACCCACTACCACCGCTTGACAACCGTTGTTGATGTGTTTACATCTTTGTAACTTAGCAGTTCAGCAAAATAGACTGATAGAATAGTATTAGGCTTGAAATATAAGTCCTGGGGGCGATTTCTTTGACTAAAACCCATCAAGGCAGTGCCCCAGCATGGCTGCAGTCAAATGACTGAAACAAGTAACAAGTAAAAGATTAAAAATAATAATGATGATGATGACGATGATGACGTCTTTTATTTGCTACCAAAGTAAAGGATGAAGGGAGACAATACAAAGACAGACATAAAGTGCAGGGCTTAATATATGATAGAATGATTATTAAAACAAAAGGAAAATAATGTATACATGGCATACATTAGAATGGATGTTTACATAGTATACGACACTAGAAAAAAAAAGGCGTAATTGTGGAGTCACCCAATACAAGAAGACCTCTAGGGATAATCAAGGAATCCTGTCATCCAAGATCACACTGAATACTGACTCACAGGTCTCCACAGAGAGTGGTGTCATCTACTCTTGCCATTTTTGGAACTTTCACCCACCTTTTCATAAATTCTCTCTCCACCCTTACTTTCCTTTTCAAGTAAAACTTGAAAAAGTTGATGAGGGCTTTACCAAAGCGGAATGTTTCTGTCCTTATTCCTTTCAGCCTCGTCCACCAGACAACCTCTTTCACCACAGCCACCTGACAAAGGAAAACTGCCTTGCCTGCCCGATTAAAGGAGGCAATCATCATTATGGAGTCGATTGACACATGGATCCGTCCCACATGCGACAGCAGCTGTTTGACATAACTCCACAAGTGAGTAATGCTCAGACACTGAATAAGTGCATGTAAAACTGTTTCGTTGCTCTGCAAGCACCTCAGAGAAGCCTGTCTAACAGCACATCCTGTAGAGTTTATCTCGAACTGGTAGCACTGCCAGGCCAAAGACATCTGGAGATTATCCATAACAGTCCCCAACTGGAAAATCCTCTGGAATAGACTTGCCAGTTCGTCCTCATCGATGCCTAGGGTCTCCTCGAGGACGTCGTCACACTTCCTGTTACTAGTCCTGAGTAAATATCTAAAATGGAACATCCATCGATACTATTGCCTGACTTGTAGATAACAGTGAGCAATTGACAACATTCTAAGTGTCAGGTGCCTAATCTTGGCATATCCTTTACCCAGGACAGCAGCTCTGTCAAGGAGATGAGCTGCAGAAAGGCGTGTCTCACAAATGGAGCCCACACACGTTCACCTAGAAATCGTTGCAGGTGACACAACCTGAGTGCATGTGTGCACATCAAAAGCCATGGCATGCTTAAGCCGCCATGCAGAGGGAGTTGGCAGTAGACCAGCCGCCTGACCATTGGAACCCATCCCTTCCATAAGAAAATAAACAGGGTATGTTCCAATTTAATCAAGGAGCAACTAGGGCAAGGCATGATGGTCAGGTGATAAATAATCTTTTCTACTCTAGGCACAAGGCCCAAAATTTCGAGGGAGAGGGCCAGTAGATTTGATCGATCCCAGTACACAACTAGTGCTTTATTTATCAACCTCGAAAGGATGAAAGGCAAAGTCGACTTCAGTGGAATTTGAACTCAGAATGTACAGACAGACAAAATACCTCTAAGCATTTCGCCTGGTGTGCTAACGTTTCTGCCAGCTCACTACCTTGGTCAGACAATAAATAATGACAGAGGCGATATAGGCATTCACCACCTCTGCCCAATATTTCAGGGACAACTTCCTCACTGCTCATTTCTAGGTAAGACAAGCCGCTCTGTTCATCACCTCTTCTCAATTCTTATCCACCTGGAGATTGGGACCAAACCAGTCCCCAAGCAATTTAACTGGTTTGTCAGTCCAGTGCCCGCCGCTGCCGTCCGATGGTATCAATCTGCCTCTCCGGGTGCTCAGTCATAATCCCACCAACTTATCAGCGTTAATTTTGGTCCCTGCAACCAACTCATATTTCTATACAAAGGAGCTGACCGTCTCTACTTTGGAGGCGTCCGACACCATGATGGTGATGTCATCCGCATACGCCGACACTGCCCTCCTGAGTCCAATTTTGAAAGGGAAGGCTCTTAACTTCTGGTCTACTTTATCTGTTTCATTGGTAACAGAATCTGTTGCTTGAATAACTTCTGTAACAAAACTTCATTAACTTATTGCTTATTTAATGTGACATGCTTTCTAAAATGTGTGAGTGCTGTAATAATCTATTTGTGAATCCTTTAATGAACCATTTCACTGTATTTATGTCTTATACCTGTGAATTATAATCTACATGAATTCTGTCTAACTGTAAGCCTCTAGCCCAAGAAAACATGGGAACATCAAGTTAGTTTGCTCATAACAGATTACATAAAGATGACTTTCTGATGTTGAGTATCTTTTATTAAGGTTTGTGAGACATTTTTCTTTTAAATTAGAAATATTCCTAAATTTCATAAAATTATATTTTGCAAAGTTGTAATTTGTTTTAGAAATTGTCCTTTAACTATAAGTAAATTAACTGATACATTTTATGTCATGTAAGATTATTTATATTTTGATAGTTTTGGTGTCACTAGTTTAAAAATGACTCTGTAAGTGTATTGTAATAGATGACTGCAGGTTACTGATTGCTTATCTGATATAACCAAAAAAAAAAGACTAAATAAGAAAACATGGCTGTTACTCAAGCAAGTATGACATGGTAGAATATACAATGCTTTCAATTGTTTTTGGTGCCTCAGTAGTTGCAAGCATACAAAGACATTTTCTCAACCCTCCCACAACTCAGCTGGTACTTGTTCTCATTTGAGTAGATTGGAGCAATGTGAAATGATAGCCCTCCAGTGAATTGGATCTGTCAATTACTACAAGCATTACAACTCTATGTTGCCTCCAAATGCTGAGTTTCAGTCCCTCTTTAGTAGTACTTTGAAGCGAGATGTATTCTGCCAAATGATTTTCTTAAAAACCCAACTTCAGCTTCCAAAATAATTTCAGACAGTGGACCAGAGTCTTTTTTATAAACTTTATTTGTAGCCCACAGTAATACATATTACAAAATAGCTATGGTTTACTGGTAATAACACTAAAACTTCAGATTTAAAACTTAATAGACACCATAAAAATATGAACAGAGTGTAATATAAATATTTTACTTGTTATATATTGAAGCTTATTTTCATGGCATCCCTAAATATTTTTTCAAAGGTTAATAATATATAAATGAATGTTATCAAATTTAGATTTTATTGAATAATATTGAAATTACAATTTAAAATTGAATTTGACATCATAAACTTTCAAGGGAAGATGAAATAATTCCTTTTCTGGTGTAGTGGATCTCAAATCACATAAAACTATAAATAACATTATGTAAATATTGGGTTGAGAAATCCTTCTGGATAGAAAACGTGGACATTTCTATCCAAAAGAGGATTTTAATCCAATATTTACATGCTATTATTTATGGCTTTATGTAATTCAAGATCCACTGTTCCCCACCACCAAAAAAAAAGCATTATAAAATTAAATCTATTTACTGCTGAAAGAAAATGAACAACTGAGGCATAGAAAAGAAACAATTTTGCACAAATTAATGTGAAAAATAAGGTTGTTATCACACAATAACTGCACATCAGAAAGAAAAGAAGTTAATCTTAACCTCATATCTATCTCAACATCCATTCTGTTCTTATACTAGTATATGAAGAAAGCTGAAGCAAACATCCAATCTTGTATAAGTTGCAACAAAAGAAATTAGAAATTGAACTATCTTCCTTTATAAATTTGGGTAATCTTCTTGACAACTAAAAGTTATGTGGGTAAACATTCTGAAATTTTTGTTTCAAAACTGCCTTATGTGAAATTTTAGTTAATAGAATCCATTTCTAGTTCATTTAACTATAACATTTTACACTGAATGGATCTCTAATCCACTTAGGCTTGTACCTTACAAATTTAATCCATTTAAGTCATGAAATGTGCTGCATAAGTAGGCCAGCTGTACAGACCAATTAAATTCATCAAATCTATCTTTAAATTAAATATGACATTAATTACCAATGGTGGGTGTTGATCTAAAAGAATAAACATTGATTTTTTTAATTGAAGTAGTAATTCCAAAACATTTCTGTTAGATAATCATCACAATTAACAATGTTAAAGAAAACATATTCACTTCATGCAGTAACTGTCTTACTATTTAACCATTTTGTTACTGTATTTATTTTAAGATGCTCTGTGTTTCTTTCAATTACTTTAAATATAACAAAGAATTTAGTAAAATAACTTAGTTATCATTCAGCTAGTGTTAGGAACATAAATTGTGTCTAAGGTCTGGTGGAAGATTTTAATTAAAAATTTATGGAAACAAGACATTTGTACTCAGAGCCAGAGCCGGTTTCAACCTGGTTGGTAACGAAAGGGTTAATAGATGAGACTATTTGATAAGTTCACACACACTTAAGCAATTGAGTTCAAATTTAAGGGTATACATTACATCATTAAAGCTTGCCTGTGAATAAATACAATGTACACATACAGAATTTGGAGCAATTCATTGATTTTCTGGAACAATCTTTAGTAGTAACCTGACATTTCCTACTCCATTGCTTTTTAGTCCCAAACATATTTCTTAGTCAATGTTTTATTTACTGATAGAATCATTCATGAGCTTCGACAATTCTACTGCTGTTGTTATTTTTGAAAATGCGTTATAAATGTAAAATTGTCATGAATGGAAACCTTTAATCAACATTAAATCATAATTATCTGCAATGTCTGTGCTTCCATCCATATGTAATGCGGGGTTGGAACCCAGGCTGTTCTGTATTCTACAATCAAGAGATTCTTCTATATTCTCACTGTATTTTTAATTCAGCATTGTTAAAAAGGGGTGTTGCTAAATAAGAAACTTCATTCTTATGTTCATTATAGGGTATATTAACTTTTCCTGTAGATACCCCATCTCAGTTATTGATTTTGAAACTTCATACGTTTACAAAACTAAGTTTCCATTGGATAGATTGATAAAGAGAGCTTATTAATATGCTTTTTCTCAACAGTACGTAACTTAATTTTGATGGTACCATGAACTTCTTGATAATCTGGTATGGCAAATAATGTAAAATGGCTAATGTTTATTGCTACTAGTAACAATGAAGCCAAATTTATAATATTCATCACAAATTTGTATATTACATAGCACTTCTCTACATTGCTTGGTCTTTTATTATTATCTTTGCTTGTCATGAGCTGAGTTGAATTGCTGTCATTTCTTCTTTAGTGGACACTAAAATGAAATATTTTTATAAATAGAAATTTAAGTTGATTAGTATTATTGCTATCAACTGCTAAAGGCTGATTCAATATATTAACAATATTCTTTTTTGCAATACTGTCTGTTATTTTCTTTTTAATGAAACATGGAGAAACAAGTGGGGAGACCAAGCAGTTGGATAACTTCATAGAAAAAAAAAATAGAAGAAATATTCATATTCAATTTTCTGTAATAACATTTAATTTCTCTAAGAACTGAAAACTGTATAAAGCAATTATCATTAACCATGAAATGTAGTGTCTAGTAACATCAAGTTTAATCATCAGAAACTTAGCAACAAAGAAAATTGGAAAAAGTTTAATATGTTAGTGTTCTTATTGATCCTGCAAAATTTGATATAAAAATTTAGAACTTAATAAATAAAGTTTTACTATATAGTGTGTTATGTACTTCTCACGAAAGTTGTGACAACAGCTATTAATGCATATCTAATGTGTGTGTGTTCTTCATTCGAAAGGTTTTGCAGTCACAGATCTCTTTCTATGAGAGATGAAAGTTGAGTATTGAGAGCTGCTACAATGGGTTCCAGCAAGCCAATATTTTTAAATGTAATTTAGGCATTAATTTAAACCAGTTGAATCTTGTTGTTTCCCTTGATTGTCCAAAGCAGAGTTCTCTTCAGAGGACACTCCAAAAGGTATTTTAAATAAAAGGCAGAAAATTTGTAAAATCTATTACAATTGCTTTTCTTATGAAAGAATCTGAAATTTCATGTCTAGCTTTCAGTTGCTATGACCATGTGACAATGTATAAGAGTGAGTGTGTGAGGGGGTAAGTGAAGGCTATGTTTTAAAGGTGAATCAGATACTATACACGCACATTAAAAACAAATGGAAAAATAGGATTCTCCAAATTTCCAGTATGTTGTCTGAATTTATAAAAATAGCCCTTACTGTGATATGCTTAAACTGTGATCTTTGTCATGTCCTCACCATCATATATAACATTTAACATAACTATCAGCCAAGACAACTCCATAGCAGTCATATTTTTGTATGTACCTTAAACTTGGGCTGAATACTTAACTGAATGAACCAAATTTCATACATTTACTAGGATTTTGATACTTGGATGTTTCATTAGACAACCATCTTAAAATATTATTCTAATATTTATCATAGGTAAAAAAATACTGTTACAGGCTTTAGTATAGAAACTATGTACTACTCGAAAATAAAACTAATAAATAACACACTGTAAGCTATTGACCTACAATGCTCAAGCACACTATAGATAGATATTTGAGAACTTTTGTATTCTGATTTATTAATTTTGTATTTTTATTATCTCCCATTTCTCGCAGTTTCCTAGAAAGTGCTGCACAAGAGTGGAGCTTATTTTCAGGATCATTTAGTTGAGAGTTACCTGATACTGTCTCTTTCACAATATACTTGTCAATATTACAATGATTATGCAGCTTATAAACATTGATGTTTAAGAAGACACAGAATATTATTGGTGATGGGTATAATCTACTGATTATCAGAAAAAAAAAAAAATTAGTTGCCAACTATCTTTGAATGAGTTTATGGTAATTTGGTGGCACTGAGTCCAAGAATGACCTCTGTTTTTGAAATAATGGATTTCCTTCAAATTATAATGTCGTCCTAATATGACATATAAGAATGTTTCTGAGTTCTATTAAAATGTTGGCTAGAAGTTAAGTCAGGTAAGTTTAGGTCAGAGGTCATAATAATTTGATATTCAGCAAATCAGTCAGTCAGGAATTCCTAGGTGAGAATGCCATATTTGATAAAAACGTTGAATCATGTAACTTTACTAACATATTTGTTGACATATAAAGCAAGGACTCTTATCCACATATCTTTCTCTTCTACATTGTTATTTAATTTTTATTGGAGACCTGACTTTAAAAATTGTCTATGAAGTTAATAAATATAAAACAAGTAGAAAGATATATTTTTCAATGCATAAATACTGACAGAACAGCAAATATAGGACAAAATCCTTTAAAAGCAGAAAAATTTGTCAGCAACCAGCCATGAGGATCAAACTCACAGCCCTCTGATTTACGGTCAGAGTGCTCTACCTTTAAGCTATACTGCTGACTGACGAATTCTACTGCAATTTTAGAACTATAAAGTCATCCAGAAATGCTAGATGTCATAAATTATGTCATATGTAAACAAACATAATTTTGCTTTTGAAGCATTGAAATGTATCGTAGAACAAGTAGAAAGATATATTTTTCAACACGTATATACTGATACCAACAGCATATATAGGATAAAATCATTTAAGAGCAGAAAAATTTGTCGACAACTAGCCATGAGGATCGAACTAAAATTGCAGAAAAATTCGTCAGACAACAGTTTAGCTTGAAGGTAGAGCACTCTGATTGGAAATTAGAGGGGTGTGAGTTCAATACTCAATGCTGGTTGCTGAAAAATGTTTCTGCTCTTAAAGGATTTTATCCTATATATGTTGTTCTATCAGTATTTATGCATTGAAAAATATATTTTTCTACTTGTTCCACAATACATTTCAACACTTATGCTTGTTTACATATGATGTATTTAAATATAAGTTCATCATGAAGAACCTGTTTGAGCAATCCAGATGTTCAAACATCTGCTATGTCTGTGGCAAAAGTGCTATAGAAAAGCATAGAAAAATATCATTGACTTTTAAAACAAACACATTTTTCTTATTTTGGAGTAAAGCTTGGAAATCAATTACAAGTCATGGGTTCCCATAATGTATGCAAAACTTGTATATATCCTTCTCAGATGTGAAGAAATGGAAAAAGAAAAAAAAATAAAGATAGTGAATTTATGCTTGGACAGCAAAATGGGTACTTTCATGTACTTATAGGATAATAGAGCAAAGCAAGATCCTTGAGAAAAAGTGACATGGTCTTCAAGGTGGTCATTGAGACAGCAAATATCGTTAATGAATCATTAGTTCAAAGAACAAACATCAATTTCTCTCCCCTCCATATCAAAGCAGGGCGGATGAAGGATTTTGTTAAAACTTTGGACAAAGATGATTATTGCTTCACTATCTTTGCAGAACGTTCCTGGACTTGAAAAATTAAAAGGTAAAATATTTACTGGTTTTCATATTTGTAAACTTATCAAAGATTCTAGTTTTCCAAATATATATAAATGATGTTGACATTTCTGCTTGGGACACTCATGTCTCAGTTATTGAGAATTTCTTGGGTAACAAGAAAGCAGACAATTCTGAGGAATTTATGGAAAGGCTGCTCAATGGGTTAAAAATACTGCTGCTAATTTGAACATAAAAATACATTTCTTTCATAACCACTTGGGCAGATTTCCAGAGAGGAACAAGGGGAGAGGTTCTACCAGGATATAAAGGTAATGGAAGAAAGATATGAAGGCAGATGACACAGATACATGATAGCAGACCACTACTGGAACATTCAGTGTGAATGTCATGCTAAACCACACAAAAGAAAATAATACAAATAGTGGGGTTTGAAGGATTGATTGATATATTTTAATGCACTTAATTAGCCAATGTTACTGAATTATCTTATATATTATAATTGCATAAGATACCATAAAATGTTTTGAGCTTATTCCCATGATTTTTAGTGCTATGACACAGTGAATAATTTAGGTATTTTATGTCAATGTGTTCTGATTGCCCTTAATATGAAATATATCAGATGACCTAATATCTAAAAATCAATTCAGTAACTAGTGTATATCATAAAAATGTTAGGGGTCTCAGAGGGCTAAGCTTATCAAATTCTCAAGTATGAAAGTCATCAATTATGTCAAAAACTAGAGCCAATCTAGCAAAACTGATGCCTTGTTCAGATTCAGCATCCAAATTCACTTCCAGGTCACTCAAATAACTTTGGTAATGAAAATAATATTGACCAGTATCCAGTATTATCAATAGTAAATTCTTTGTTGTCACTCAAGACCAAAGAGAGAGAGAGAGAGAGAGGGAGAGAGAAAGAGAGAAGAGAGCTAACCACTTCACTTCTCTTAAAAACGTCAAAATTTAATTTTATAAGTTAGTTTACAAACTTAGAAATTTATAAGGCTGACTTAGCAGAATCCCAATACCAAAAAAAAAAAAAACAAAACAAAAAAAAAATAATAAACTCCTTTGAATTGGATACAGACATGATATATTTTCGTTCTACTTCCTGTAGGATTAAACTAAATATTACCTGTCATGGCCACTTACATTACTCATGAATTGATCTTCATCATCATCATCATCATCATCATTTACCACCCGTTTTCCATGCTTGCACGAGTTGGATAGATTGACAGGAGCTGGCTAGGTAGAAGACAACACCATGTTTTTATGTGGCACCAGTACTGGCAAGGTCTCCAGTAACTTGCAAGACAAAGCTCTTTTGAAAGGGGATGTGGCATTGAAATGAAGATCCTTTGAGAGGGGATATATTTCTTTTAAATGGTTGAATTAAACCTATTTATTTCAAATTAGTGCTGTAACTTGACTTAATGAATGTGTAGTTCAACATCACTTTTAAAATTATAAGATTTTCTTTTCTTCATTTCAGCATTGTCCTGATATCATATTTTCTCTCTGTGGTTAGTATTAAAATTAATATAATTAATGTTCAGATGTATGTTTTTGTTATGGTCCAGGCTTAAAGTAGAACTTCAATGACATTTACTGGTTAGTGACATATGCATTCTTTATGGATTCACTTTTGTTCTTTGAAGTGCTGAGCTACTGCAATATACCAGTCTACTTATTCAAATCAGGTTGACTTAGCCAGCTACAGTTAAGAGTCTATTACACCTGCTCATATATGATAAGATACAAACCATTGACTCTCTAGTAGGTCGGTAGTTAGATTCTTGCTTCAGCCAACTGTGTTTGTCTTTGGACTGTAAAACTGTAATTCAGATGCTTTGTGATATCAAGTTTGGTAACACACACTTCTAACATCAAGACCTGTCTGTGTCAATAATAGGAATATTGCTATTAAAGAGGTATTGAATCATTTGGCTACCTCATTACTAGCTACTCAGATTTTATTTGAAGCCAGAAGAAATTACAACAAAGAATGCTTTGTAGTTGTTGATATGGAGCTGAGCCAAATATACTTTGTATATGTTACTGAAACATTCATTTCTTATGTTTAATTGCTTTTACAATGTAGGTAGTGTTATTATTCTCTGGTTGGGATCCATACATAAACATTTGTATTGTTTCCTTTCCAAGTTAAGAAGCACTGTCTTCAAATGACAGCTATTTTTAGGGAAATATGTATCATAAAACTAATGTATACGTGTTGTTAACAATGGTGTCTGTGTCAATCAAATTCTTTAGAGCTTATTTTATTGTTATAAAATGTTGACATATTTTTCCAGGTCCACAATATTTAATTTGTACATATTTTTTGTTAAACTACCAAAACACAATGTCTGTGTTATAAAAAACAATGTGAATGCAATACTTTTTTTAAAGTTTTTTATTTCTTATTTTAGATTGAGTTCATTAGTGGAATAATTTGATGTTAAAAACCCCAAAATGTTATATCCCATGTTTTCCAAGTATAATGTGACACAGAGAAGCTTATTTTGGAAATAAGATACAGGAATGTAGACAGACAAACTTTATACCTTACACATCACACACACACCACAGACACAAACACATACATATATGTATGTCTGTATTTATGTGTGTAAATATGTATATATATATATATATATATATATATATGTACATATCTATGTGTGTATGCACACACACATGCTCACATATATGTATTATGACTCTCTTGATCACCTAAGTAAGTATATATAAATGTATATATATGTGCATGTGTATACACACACGCATATATGTGTGTGTGTATATATACATAAATATATATAAATATATACACACACACACATATATATATATACATACATATGTATACATATGTTTGTAAGTATGTATATATATATATATATATATATATATAATATATATATATATATATATATATATAGGCGCAGGAGTGGCTGTATGGTAAGTAGCTTGCTAACCAACCACATGGTTCCAGGTTCAGTTCCACTGCGTGGCATCTTGGGCAAGTGTCTTCTGCTATAGCCTCGGGCCGACCAAAGCCTTGTGAGTGGATTTGGTAGACGGAAACTGAAAGAAGCCTGTCGTATATATGTATATATATATATGTGTGTGTGTGTTTGTGTGTCTGTGTTTGTCCCCTTAGCATTGCTTGACAACTGATGCTGGTGTGTTTACATCCCCGTCACTTAGCGGTTCGACAAAAGAGACCGATAGAATATGTACTGGGCTTACAAAGAATAAGTCCCGGGGTTGATTTGCTCGACTAAAGGCGGTGCTCCAGCATGGCCGCAGTCAAATGACTGAAACAAGTAAAAGAGTAAAAGAGTAAAGAGTATATACATATGTGTGAGGGTGTGTATGAGTGTGTGTCTGATGTTTGTACCCCCACCATCACTTGATATCCGATGTTGCTGTGTTTACATCCCCATAACTTAGTGGTTCAGCAAAAAAGACTGATAGAATAAGTGCTAGGCTTACAAAGAACATGTCCTGGGTTGTTTGACTAAAGGTGGTGCTCCAGCATAGCCGCAGTCAAATGACCGAAATGAATAAAAGAATATGTATGTCTCCACTGTCTTGTTTTTGTTCACAACTTTAACCCTTCATAAATCCCAAATTTTATTTTGGAACTTTTGGGAGTAACTGCTTTGAAGACTCATATTTGTCATTGAAGGCTTGAAATGAGGAGTAGCTAGACTGGCGACAACTAATGAAGGGTTGCTCTCTGTGTTACTTGTCCTATTTGCCACTTTTTGTTTTGCTGTTTGTGTATTGAACTTGTTTGTTTTTGTACTTCATGTTGTTTACACAGTTGGTGACGTCCTGTATCCATATATGCACATACATACATACATACATACATACATACATATATATAACTCCAAGAAAGTTAGGGGTTGTGGATCCAACCCACTAAGGAATAGTATCAAGCCAATATACTGCTAGTAGAATACCCAATTATTAATACACAAGTGTTTTTTATTGCATTGCAATTACATTACCTAGTATATTAAATGGGTGAGGGTAAAGAGATATTTTACCATTAATTTATATCGCAAATAAGAAAATGGAGGAGAACAATAGGTGGTTCATCAACTTTTGGACATTAAAACGTTAACTTATTTATTTATTAAACTGATAATTATAATAACATACATACATATAGCATATTATTCTTTGCATATAAGATATGAGATATAAAATATAGTGATATATAAGGATACCAGTAATTATGTAGGATCACGATTTTGATTCCCAGACCGGGCATTGTGAGTGTTTATTGAGCGAAAACATCTAAAGCCCCATCAGGCTCCAGCAGAGGGTGGAGGCAATCCCTGCTGTAGTCTTTCACCACAACTTTCTCTTGCTCTTTTTTCTGTTGGCCTGCTCACTTAGCCAGCGGGGTGGTGTCATTAGAAGGCTAAAACAATGCGAAGTGCATTGTGACCAGCAATGTGTAGCAACATCTTATAGCCTGGTTGGTCACGGTGATCACGGTGATATATATATATATATATACACACATATATATATAAATACACACACACAGACACACACACACACACACACACACATATATATGTATATATATATATATATGTATATATATATATATATATATATATATTATATATATATATATATATAAATATAAAGTCTAACCTCCATATATGTAGTGTATCTATTTTTATATGTTTTTGTATATATACACAGATGTGTATAGATGCAAAAACATACACAGATATATTCATCTACACATGCTCATATATATAATTCTTAGATACATTCTAACTAGGTAAAAAAATTCTTATATGCATTCTAAGCAGGTAAGAAATAGTATAATAATGTAAAATGACATACACATATATACATATCGCTTTATATATGCACACATATACACTTCTTATTTACATACTTATTACTTCTGAAGGTAGAAATAAAAGAAAGTTAAATAAAGAAGAAAAAGTACAAGCATACATCAATTTGTATATGCGCACATATATATTACTTACACACATTCAAAATATTTATAAAAAACTGAAATAGATAATACATGTTACAGCTAAATAGAATAAAACATAACATACAGATGTACAAGTAAAAGAGAAAATATCCATACTTATCTATTTATATATAGACACATATACACTTCTAACAAATATCCTTTGCTTAAGTCTAATCCACATGCAATACATACATACATATATACATATACATACTTATATATATATATATATATATATATATATATATATATATATATATATGAGTTTATCTTAATAATTTTGATGACTCTCTGTACCACTCTCTCTTCCTTCTTCGTTTCCTCTCTATTCTTTCTCTAATTCTTTTCCTCTCCCCTTCACCTTTCTGTATCTGTCCCTCTCTCCTTCCCACTCTTCTTCATTTACTCTCTCGTTGCTCACACGTGACCATAGGCCACCTTTCTTTTCCTAACTTGAGCTTCTTTCTTTCCTTTTGATCTGCCACATAGATCACACACATTCTTGTCTGTTTCCTCTCTTTTCTCCTGTCAAAGCTTGTTCTCCAGCGTTCGCCACCTCACCTCATTATGGCATAGCAGTCCTTACTGTTTGTTTTCACTGTCCTGTTTTTGTTATCAACTTTGACCCTCTGCAAATCCCAAATTTTATTTTGCTTTGCAGGAGCAACTGTATCTCGAAGATACATCTTGTCGTAATTGCTCGAAATGTGGAGTAGATAAAACAGCCGACAACTGATGAAGGGTCGTTATTTATGTTACTTGTCTTGTTTTCTATTTGTTTCTTTCGTTGTTCGCAAAAAAGTTCTTATTTCATGTTATCGTATTTCGTATTTCATGTTATTTACGTTTTATGACGTCCTGTACCCATATATGCATATGTATATACATATATATATTATTTATATTATTATATGATTGAACGCCACACCTCCATTTCCAAGTAAGTTTATATATACATATATATATGTATGTGTATAGCTTGATATAAATATATATATATATATATATATATAAATAATAAATATTAGGGAATAAATCTAAATTTACAGGGAAAAAATCAGATTTAGGATTAAATCCAATTTTATAGTAAAATATTATAAAATATTATTAGAGACAAAACCACTATTTTGCAAAACAAACGAGGAAAGACTTAATCAATACATAAAATTTTAATAAATAGTCAAAAAAACCGCCACTACAATTGTTTCTTGTCTTGATCGACAATCTTCAGGTGGACTTCCAATTTCAAAAACGGGAACCTGCATGCCATGTTGGTGTTGGTAATTGAGTGACATCGGAATGCACAACAACCATCAGCGATCTGGCTAGCCAGATCGCTGATGGTTGTTGTGCATTCCGATGTCACTATTCGATTGCTGTTATTCTGTTGTGTAAAGATCAGCTGTGTTTTGCAGGTTTTGCTTTATTTTTACCCTTAGCATAGAGCTAGATATAAAAAATAAGCCATTTGGAGCCAGAAATAGAGCGGAAAAACCAGAAATTCTTCGAGCAGGCATGTGTCTTATGCGAAATCTGTGATGAGTCCGAGAGACGCTGATGACCTGGAGTCGCCCCTGATATATATATATATATATATATATAGGCACCCGTCTGTTTGAAAAAGAATCTAAGCCAAAGTATTCCGTAATTATGATGTGTTTTATTTAAAAACGAAGACTCTCGCAAGACGTCTTAAAGCTAAGAAACAACACGGACATATATCGAATAAGCATTTATGTGTTCGTGTACACATACACATCACCTGCTAACCTATCTGCCATACAGTTCTCTATTTGTGGTATACATTTTGTGTATTTTGTAAAACAAAAACACTAATTAATTCTACAACAACGATTCGAAATTGGCTTATATATATATACGCAGACACTTTAGAATAACTTGATTCAATGCAATATTTTTCTGTCGGAGTTCAGTTGAACATAGTCTTTCCTTTGTCTCGCAGAAATCTACTCCAACATTTAAGTCAAGGACTATTACCAGACGACTTAGATGATGTGTAAGATGACCTAAAGGGGAAAAAGGAAGCATAATGCCAAGCGTAAGTGTCAACAGATGGTTTCTTTCTCGTATGGCCTCTGTTTTAAACTAATGTGTTTCTACACAAGACTGACCTGTTTCACTCAATTACCAACACCAACATGGCATGCAGGTTCCCGTTTTTGAAATTGGAAGTCCACCTGAAGATTGTCGATCAAGACAAGAAACAATTGTAGTGGCGGTTTTTTTTGACTATTTATTAAAATTTTATGTATTGATTAAGTCTTTCCTTGTTTGTTTTGCAAAATAGTGGTTTTGTCTCTAATAATATTTATATATATATATATATATATATTATATATATATATATATATAAATGTATGTATATGTATTTGTATAAAGGTGTTGGTGTGTTTATGTCTGTGAAACTTAGCGGTCCAGCAAAAGAACACACATACACTTGTATGTATTTATGTGTGTAACTGTGTGTGTATACAGGTGTTTGTTTTTATGTGAAGTTTTATACACATGAGCTGTTAAACAGATCGAAGGATCACTCAATAGCTTTTAGTGGAGTGCCATTTTTTAAGGCTCAGAAGGAAAAGTTTAATAGTGACTTCGAAGTTTTGGTTTATATACCATTAACGCTCTGATGACCTTTAGTAAGCCAAAATTCGAGGGCACTATCAAACTCTTCCTACTTTCTAGCAAACACACACACACTCACACGTACACACCCCCACAAATAGATATACATACATACATACATACACACACACACTCAAAATTACGTAGTACTTAATAAAACCAGTAGTTTTTCAAAACTTTCCTTTTGTGTTTCGTTTTATCTTTGAGTTGTTTTATCCTCCTTATTACTGCCCACACTCCACAATTATTTTTAAGGACTTACTCATGTGCTTTATTAGTTTTTTTTTCTGTTTCTCTCAATTTCTGTGTACATTTTCCCCACATTTTCCTCTTAATCAAATCTACATTGGTTGCCTTTTCATATTTCCTATTGTCCTCATCAAACACTTCCATATGCCTAGATTTCTTTTTTCCTCTTTTACTCTCTCTAATTTCCTTTCTCGTTCTCTATAATTTTTTTTAGATATTTACTCTTTGTCTATACGTTTGTTACTTTATCACTTTAAATCTTTCTCTTTAAGTATTACAGAGCTCTCAAATCTTTCCACCTCTTCTCTCTTACGCCATCTCTTCCTTTGTCACTCTTTTTTCATCTCTTACAGTATTTTACTGTTAGCTGGCATTACTGTTATATCACAAACCTCTCACTGCTGTTTATTTCCCTCTCTTCCTCTTCCACTCTGTCAATATTCCACCTTTATAAATTTATAAATGTAACCTACTTTATAATACTCTCCTTCTTTGTTTCATTTCTTTCAGCACAACCACTGATTTCTCTTTCTAACGTGGGAGTATGACAGAACTCAGGAAAAACAAAAGAAATTGAAAATCTAAAAAGAATACAAAAGCAAAAAGATTTGTGTGTGATTTGGTGTTTTAGATATTAAGAGTGATAATTACTTAGTACGATACAAGAGTGCATATTTTCAGAAATCACGTTAATTCGCTAAGCTGGTTATCCAAATCTACTACGTAAAACTTTTAGATAATATTGATTTTTGAAACTGGCAAAGAGCCATGCATTTGAGGACAGGGTATATACGTATACTCGATACTATATGGTTGGGGCTTTATTTGATTGACTAGAAAAGGTTGAAAGACGAAGTTGACATTGGTGGTATTTGTTCTCAGAATGTAAAGAAGAAATAATTAATACCGCAAGTCATTTTGTCCAACACTCAAACGATTCTACAAATCTATCGCTTGGCTCGATATTATTAATATATTCTTTCGCGTTTAAACTGACCTGACTCATAGGATCACATTTAGAATACAAAAGAAATAGGTATTGGTTAGCAACAATAAATCTCTAGGTGAGTTTATAGAAGAGTTGATCTTTAAAGCTATGACCGCAAGAATTGAAAAAAAAACAACCATTTTTCTCTAATGGACCCTTCAGGTAGAAAGAAAGTTGTGCTGTTGCTTGGATTGTGAGCAGTCTACATATATCTATCTATCAAATACCGTTATTATCTTTACTGTATATACTTTATTTTCATTTTAATATCCTTTCTAAAAAAGGCACAAGGCCTGAAATTTTGGGAGAGAGGCTAGTCGATTATATCGACACCAGTACTCAACTGGTACTTATTTTATCGACCCCGAAAGGATGAAAGACAAAGTCGACCTCAGCGGAATTTGAACTCGCAACGTGCAGACGGACGAAATACCTATTTCTTTACTACCCACAAGGGCTAAACACAGAGAGGACAAACAAGGACAGACAAACGGATTAAGTCGATTATATCGATCCCAGTGCGTAACTGGTACTTATTTAATCGACCCCGAAAGGATGAAAGGCAAAGTCGACCTCGGCGAAATTTGAACTCAGAACATAGCGGCAGACGAAATACCGCAAAGCATTTCGCCCGGCGTGCTAACGATTCTGCCAGCTCAGCACCTTTATTTTCGTTTTATTATCGTGGTTATTTTTATAAACTCTTGATTGTTTATCTTTTATCTTTCACTTGTTTTGGTCATTGGATTGCGGCCATGCTGGAGCATTGCCTTGAAAAGTTTAGTCGAACAAATCAACCTCAGTACTTATCTTTTTTAAGCCTGTTACTTAGTATATCGGTCGCTTTTTGCCGAACCGCAAATTTATGGGACAAACCGACATCGGTTGTCAAGCGGTGGTGGAGTTCAAAAACAAGACTTAACAGTTCACTTCTTTTGTTCAAGCTATTACTGAGTTGTGAAGGCCTATGCACGCGGCTAAGTGTCTTTTATGCAAATATAAGCCTCCTTGAATTTCGTTCTGGTTCAAAGGAAAAACAAAACAAAACAAAAACAAAACAAAAAATAAAAAAAAACAGCAAAAAATAAACAAAGAAAAAACAAAAACAAACAAAATTGGTTTCGAAATGTTTAATTAATAGATTTTATGGATATATATTATAATATGTGTGGATGCGTGTGTATGTGTGCTTATAAGTATGTATGCGTATGTGAATATGTATACATGAATATATAGTTCTCTGTGTATATGTGTGTGTATGAGTGTGTATATGTGTATGTATGTATCTGCACAGGCACATACAAAATGAATACGCATTGATTAAAAGTATTATCTAAAAGTATCTCTCTCTATATAAACGGCAGTTTGTCTGTGTGTGTTTCTGTGTGTCTGTTTGGTTGTACCCTCACTCTGACCACGGCTTTCAACCGATTCTGATGAAACTTGACACACACATAGCCCAATGTCATAATTCAAAACTAACGCAGCGAAAATTTTGAAAAGTTCCCCCAGTTCTGAAAAAGATCGATAAATTCGACATGGGTTCGACAATCAGAAACACAAACCACAGATGGTCTAGGGGACGCAACTCGACCTTTTTAACTATCAAAAAAAATTTACCATCATTTTTTTACCCATTTTTTTGCTATTTTTTGGCTATAACTCTCTAAAAATGCTTTATAGTTATTTCCCTTACAAGCCCGAGCAACGCCGTGCGATACTTCTAGTTAATTTATAACAGCTTAAACAGCAACGCAATTTCATGACTTCGCTTGCATGGAGTTTAAAACGAGAACCAGAAGTGAAATCAAAAGCGTGAGCAAATGCTTTTAAAGAAAAGCTAGTAGTAGTGTAATTCAATGGAGATGAGAGTAGACCATGTGCTTAGAACCTAAATATTGCTTGGAGACACATGGCATGTTATAAAAACCTGCCTAGACCCGCGTCTCGGATGCATGAAGCGATTAGTATATTGCAGCGTGGAAGGTGTTTATAAGCCATTTAAAAACACACAAAAACCGTTAGATTCAACATTTAAATTTAGTTTGCTAAAATATTTTCGTCGCTTTCAGACCGCAACCTGTTCACTGACAAAATGCAGCACGGAATTTTGGCAAATTAAATTTAAATGTTGAAGTGAATCTAACAGTTTTTGTATGTTTTAAATGGCTTATAAACACCTTCCACGCAGCAATTGATTTTGGTTCAGCACACGATTTCAGATCAGGTCACTTGCTATGCAAGTACATCTCCATAATACACACACACACACACACACACACATATATATATATACCGGATGTCACAGAAAGTATTTATCGATGATTTAAAAAATTCTTGAAATTTATTGGATGAAGCACAGCGATTGATTGTGCACAGTGATTCGTGTGTGTTTCAGCCTTAAGTGTTTATAGTTTTGTTTGTCTATAATAGTTTTGTCAATAAATATGGCTTCCGGAATTAAAGGGGATCAAATTGTTGCATTAAAATCAGCAAGGAAATCTAACAATGATATTGCAAAACAGCTCAATGTGTGTTGTAAGACGGTGTATAATGTCTAGAAACGTTACAATCAATCTGGCATAACATCAAGCAAGCCATTTCCAGGGCGTAAAAGAACTTCAGCACCAAACCTATGATCGACACAGTGAAAGAGTTCACAGGAATCTTCGTCGAAACATGCGAAAAGTGACAAGAGAGCTTAATATTTAATATTTCAAAATCTTCAATGCAATGATTGCTAGAGTGGGATCCCAGGCTAAAGGTATACAAAAAGCAAACAAGTAATTTCAGCAGCTTCGAATAAAAAAAAACAGCTCGATAGGGGGAAAATGATGTTAACGGAGATGAACAGCATTACAACAAAATCTTCATTTGGAGTTATGAGAAGATCTTCACCGTGGAGGCTGTAACGAGCAAGCTGAACGACAGGCTGTACGCTACTGATGTTCAGGACTTGCCTGAAGGGAGCCGAACCCATTTTCGTCGCCAGAAACCAGCTGGGGTTATGGTGTGGGCTACCGTAGCATCTGATGGATCCAAGTCTCCTTTGATCATCATTTACGTAGGTGTTAATGTGAATAGCACAGTTTACGTCAAAATGTTGGAAGAAAGAGTGTTGCTTTGGTTAAATGAAACATTTGGAAATAGGTATGTCTTCACTCGGGACTGTGCCCCAGCCCACACCTAGAATCTTACGCATAAATGACGCAGAGAGAAAATTTGCAGCTTTTGGGACAAGAAATTTGGCCTCCTTCAAGCCCAGACATCAATTCAATGGACTTTTCTGTTTGGTCCGTTTTAGAGAGTGATATCACAGCTATTTCATATTCAGATGTGGCGGATCTGAAAGTAGACCTTACTGTGTGGCGTAAATTTGACGAAGAAGTGCAGTGCTGTTACACTTCAGTCATCACTCGTTTGCAGGCCATGATCAAAGCAAGAACGGGTCATTGTGAAATCTGATTGTTAAAATATTGTTCTTATAATATAGGATGTTTGATTGCTCTCCCTTATATACATTATGAATAATTACAAAAATATGGTAGGTAAATCTTTCTGGGACATTCGGTATATATATATATATATATATATATATATATATATATATAATATATATATATATATATATATATATATATACGCGGAGTAGATGAAACAGAGGCGACTGAAGAAGGAGAATTTTCCTTGTGTTGTATGTCTTGTACTCTATTTTTTCGTTGTTTAAGAAAAATGTCCATTTCCTTGGTTTTGTGTTTATGTTTTCGTTTCTCATTGTTTTCGACGTTTTTTTGGTGTCCTGTACCCATATATGCATGTATATATACATATAGATGTAGGTACGTACATATATGTATGTATATATGCATATGTTTTATTTATTAATTTGTTATTATATATATATAAGGAAAGAAGTAAGATGACAAACCACAAGATTTGTTTTGCAAGACTAAAGAATATATTAGAATCGTCATAGCAAAAGTATTATACAATATTATACACGATAAGATATTTTCACTCTAACTTAATAACAGGTTTCGCTAACGCTTTTCAAATTTTGAGCGTCAGATGGAATTCGGAATGAAAAAGTTTGTTTTCTTGGGGGTGATAATTAGTAACCAAGGTATTTTTCAGTAGAGGGGAAGTAAATCTGTAATTTTCAGTCGTGATTAACATTTGGCTCTGGCTTATATTTTTCAATAAAAAGGGTAAATCTACAATTTTCAATATGGGTTTATATTTAGTTCTGGTTTATATTTTTCGATAAATGAGGCCTCTTTATTTAGTCGCACTTTCGTTGAGGTCCAAATAGCAAAATAGTATAATGGGAAGATTAAGAATTGTGGTTGCAGTTGTTCTGCACATCTGTCAATGTGTTCACTGAGATATATCTGGCGATATTGTGGGGAAGAGATTCCATTGTAAATTGTATGGTTGTGTTAATGCTATTAAGGAGTCTTTTGAACTCCAGGAGTTTATCTGTTTTCATTCCAGTCGTCCAAAAATCTTTTCCAGTTTTCTTTTACGTATTGAGAGAATGGGTTTCCAAATTTTGAAACTGACTCCTGATATATTGTTCTGTCTAACAAATCCACTGGCAAAGTTTTGGTCGGCCCAGGGATATTGCAGAAGACACTTGGTCAAGGTCTCTCACAGCCACGCCTAAGTATAGCTCTAAGTTAAATGTCTTACAATACAAAGTACAGATCGGTGAATAGTTAAAAAAAGCCTTAAAATAAATGTATTGTGAAGTAGAGAGTAATAAACTGTCAGAAACAGTAGAGCATTAAAGTAAATGTTTTATGAAGTATAGAACAGCAAATTATTACAAATAGTAAAGCTCTAATCTCTATGCTTTACAAAGTATACTGCTCTAGCTAATGAAATAAATTCCGATACAGCACCAGATTCGATTTGATTAACAATATATAGGTATAAAAAAGAATTTAGTGCTCGCTTAAAGAATTATTACCTACAAGATTACAGTAGTATTGCATTTTGTCTTCATAAAATATGGGAACGTGTTCAAGTAATCGGCTAGAAACAACAACCAAATCTCCGCTTAATTTAGAAGCCTATTATCTTAAAAAAAGTAAAGAGGTGCATGCTGAATAGTGTAGCCATATGTACACTATATCCAAATACAATACATGATGTCACAACAGGAATTTATCGTACACCTGCTCAATCAGGCCTGCCCAAAGCTGAACAATAAAGAAATTTACACAAATATGGTCCGTTATAAGATTTTGTTTCCCAGCTGAAGCCATTTCACATTACTTTAGTTATGTGAATATGCCATAGTGGGAACAAAATTACCTGTATTTCTCTTGAAATATGAACATTTTAGGCATTTCTGGTGAGTGCCGTAATCCTCATACTTTCAGTTCCATGTTAATAGCCATATTTTTCATATTTCTAGACAAGGCATGAACGCCACAATATATCACTTCACATATTTAAGAAACCAACACTTCATCTGTCCTTTAACACTTATTTTTCATAGAAACGCAGTAAGAATGAAGTATCTAAAGTATTCTACTGTGATTATAGACAGTTTAGAAAGTTCTTGAGTTTTACAAGAAACTTGATTTGATACAATTACAGGTTTGTTGATTTACTGTATTTCTTCGTTGTCGGTTCAAATGCAACAACTCAATTTTATTTTCTCTCCGGTGACGATTAAATTATTACCAGCAAAACTGCTTACTATTACTCTTCTCTGCAATAATTTCATTGCGTTTAGTGGAAATATATTAATATTTAGAATAACTAAGGCAACGAACTGATAGTATCGTTAGCATGCCGGTCAAAATGCTTAGCGGCATTTCGTCCGTCTTTACGTACTGAATTCAAATTCCTCTGAGGTCGATTTTACTTTTCATTCTTTCGGGGCTGATAAAATAAGTACCAGTTGAACACTGGGGTCAACTCATGCCCTTCCCAGAAATTGCTGGCCTTGTGCCACAATTTGAAATCAATATTTAGAATAACTCTAACCTAGTACAAATCTACAAGATGTCGTGCCTAATTTACTTCGATAGTCTTCAAAATGTTATAGTCTGTATTGCAGTACAGTTACCTACCCATATTTATTGTTTGAGAAATGGTTGTTCTAGACGATTTGCGTTCTCTCAGCAGTCATTTGCCCGCGAGTGAGTTGAAATTTAGATTGATTGTGTTCAAACTTGCCGTTTATTCTCCGTTGTTAATCGAATCCTGCTTGGTCGGTCAATCATTGCGGAATTAATTTAAGATCAGATGTATAGGATCTACTTGGCCTGCACAGATGGTATGCTTGGGGGTGGGTGGGTGATTAGTGCCGCTAATATTTAGCCTGGGCTGATTTAAGGCGACAAAATTGACTGAGACGGCACAACATCAAACTTATACTTTATGAAATCAATTCTGATTTTCAATGCTTTGATTTCAAATTCCATCAGGTATAACTTTTTAGCAAAGAAATATATATTAGCTTAGTTAGTGGTAAGTTTGGTTTAATCGATTGCCTTGCAAAAATAGTGAAACGAAATCAAAATTTTTCAAAAACATGAAGTTGATCAGTATGAGAGGTATGGAAGAAGAAAAAAAAATTGATGCAATTGTTAAAATAGGGAGAACTCATTTTCACATTAGTGTGAAATCATACTATGTATAATATCTCTGCTTTTTCTATCAATGCAGTTCTGTTTCGAAATTGTTGCATACTCGGATCCCTATTCAAACTCAATTTCTGTATATGACCTCTTATTATGAGCTATAGCATGCTTCTTTTAGTGAAGGTGCATGTCCTAATGGTGAGGTTGTTTTGCTCAAAATCAAAAGTCGTGGGTTTGATTCCTCGACCTGGTGTCGCATTTGTATACTTGATCAAGGGATTTTACTTCATGTTGCTCCAGTCAGATTAGCTGCAAATGTGTTGCAACCGTGTGCTGGTGTAGCCATCACTCATTTCAATTGTCATGTCCTAGATGTTCTGCTGGATCAAGGTTAAGAGGCCCGAGAGGGTGTCTATGTCTACTCACCAATACTTAGGCACCTAAAGCAATTAAAAAAAGCATAGTACATAATATATAAAGTAATACTTGTTTGCGAATGACGACTGGCTATGGCTATACACCAAATATACCAAAAAACCGTTGCCTTTCTGAATGACTTCCATTTTATGCATACTCATAAAAGAAATTATAACAAGAACTAGAAAGCACCCGAAGAACTTTCAAAATCAAAATGATATAAATGACCATTTCCATTGCATTTTTACTTGATGTCATTTCATTATGTCTTCGACTTCTTTTTGTAACATGAAATAAAAACCATTTTCTTTGAGATAGTTTGAACTAGCTGAAATGTTTTCTCAAACTTACAGAAGTAAACCTTTTTGAAGTAATGTCAAGAAACGTGTATCTTCTGTAAGTTCGTTATCTAGGGAAATGCATTGCATGAATGATCCCTTAATTGAAACATTGTTTTCCTAGGATCCCGTTGTTCTTGATTACAGAAGCAATCATTTAAAGAACTGATTATAAAGTTGTAATGGTAACTGTCAGGTTGCAAACACCGAACTAAGTATTGGTTTCAAATTTTGGCATAAAGCCAGCAATTTCGGGGGAAGGGGAATAAATCGATTACATCGACCCCAGTGCACAATTGTACTTATTTTATCGACGCCGAAAGATGAAGGGTAAAATCGATCTCGGCGGCATTTGAACTTAACACCCTACTAAGTACGTGGTTTGATCGATAAGTACCTGGACTGTTGCCATAGTAACGAAGCTAAAGCACGCGAAATAAATTGGCTTGATTGATTTGAACTCTGCTATGCATGCACACCAAATTTTAACATTTCGCTGTTTACAGCAGTGTTTCGAAGGAAGGTGTGTAGCATTGACTATTTCAGAGAAAGTTGAGCAGAGAATCTGCATCAAATTTTACCAAAAGCTTGGTGATACCTGCTCAGAGGGCTATGCAAAGAATTGAAAAAGTTTTACCGTTCTCGACACAATCAAAGAGATATTGTGTAACTGAAAGCCATGTGTCTTTTTGGTCAGCTGAAAGCAGTTTTGGCACAAACTTGGCAGACACGCGTCTCATATCCAAATCTCCAGTGATAATGGACTGAACTGAACCGTAACTAATCTGCACATCGTCTGATAACTCACGGATGATAATTCGAAGATTTCCTTTCACAGCTGCACGCACATCGGCGATATTTTTCTCATTTCTTCTGGTTGCAGGTCTCCCAGAACGTTCGTCAATATCGACATTTTTTCGGACATCTTGGAAACGTCTGAACCATTCGTTCACTTGTGTGAACCTCATATACTCCTTTCCATACACTTTCTGCAGCTTTGGGTAGGCCTCTGAGCAGGTATCGCCATGACAACTTTCTCTGTCATGATCAATGCGACGATATCACGCTACACACCTTCCTTCGAAGCACTGCTGTAAACAGCGGAAATAAGCTAGTACGTTTAAACTTAGTGCGCATGCACACCAGAGTTCAAGGTAAATATGTATCAAGCAGCTTCACTCTGCGTGCTTTAGCTTCGTTACTATGGCAACAGCCTGGACACTTATTGTGCAGACCTCGTATTAATTCAGCTATGTTGCAGATCCTGTTGTTACCATATACATTTTTTCTAATTGCATATTCTATATTGTCATTGAATTAAACCTACGTTAAAGGAACGAGTAAGATGGAGCACAAACTCCCCCATTAATTTTTACATTTGTTGAATGATTGAGCACTTTTGAATGGGAAAGAATTAAAGAGTAATGCCAAGGAACTGGAAGGATAAAAGAGTTTATTGATTAAATGTTACCTCATTTGTCAGAACAAATATAAAATGACATCAGTTGTTCCTGTTTTCTGCACTCCAATTCATATTCGGAATAGAGCAGGTACAACCCAATTGTTTTTAGTGAATATTTTTAAAGAGGTAATACAACTGATAGTGAAACCTTCACTCAACCACACGGTACAAAAATTAGCTTACCGACGCACTGGGTTCACTCTCCTTTCTATGCTTATTCTTCCATCCTTATTAGTCAGGGTAAAAATTGCAAAGATTATAGTATCTTTTATCTTTCTGAGAATGTTTTTAAAAATTTGTTCAGAATGGCTTTTGATGGTTGGAGGTAGAGATTGTTTCTATGGACTTTGCTGTCTCTCCAAGCTTAACGAGATCGACGACGCGGTTAATGTCCATCGAGAACAGTTGCAAGAAGACCGTTTCCGGAAAAATGCGCAAGGAATAAATCCCAGAGATTTGACGGTCTGCGAAGGAATGACAGGAAGGTGGGTGCACACAATATGGATGAAGAAGAAAGAGGAACGAGTTAGGAGTACTTGAGTGGGGGTGACACGGGTCTAGCTAGCTCAAGGGAGCAGAGGCCAGTGTTGTCGTGCAAGAAAACACAGAGAGGAGACATTTCACATATGTAACCCAGAGGTTGTACTTTGTAAATGACTTAAAACCAAACAGTTGGACGACCATTCTCTGGATTTTATCTAAGATATCTGTATGTGTAGAAGCTGCACCTTGAAAGAATAGTTCATTATGGTGTTCACCAGAGCTTTGTAAAAATCTAGCAGTCTTTGGAGGACGAAATAGTTTCTGGATCCGAAGAGGAATGTTAATCTTTTTGATGCAATCTTTACTACGTTTGTTTTTTAGTTGAGCTTAAAACGGCAGACTTTGATGTCGTGTTAACAAAGTTTTGACATAGTTTCAATCTTTTTTGAAAAGTAAAAAATTTGCATTATGTAGCTTGTTATTCTCTTTAAGTGAACATTTTTCTGGTTGAAATACACCGAAAAATGGCGACACAGCAGTAAAATATTGGGATTTTCATAGAAAAAAGCGCCTTTTTGATGTAAATAATTTTTGGTGTTAACATGATCCGATTTGAATTTTTTCTTCTACGGAATGGAGAGCAAGCCTTCTATCATACTCTCAATTTTGGTCAACTTGCGCCGCAGGGTCTCAGAGGAGATAGTGTTAGTTGAAAGCTACCAAACCTGCCACACACACACACACACACACACACAACTTCAGCTTTATATGTATAGATTTCAAAGATAGCTGGGTGTGATTCAACAGTGATTGGTTGGTATTTCTAGTAGGTCCAGTGACCACATGAAAGCCTTTGTATTTTTCGAGTCACCTAATTTCCGGTTTGATGGATGAGGCACAGCCAATTTTTTTTCTTTGATAAACAATATTACTGGCAACTAGAGTTGTCTTTAATGAAGAATTAATTTAAATTACATTTGACAGGTGAAAACAGTTGTCTTCTAATCTGACTCAGTATGTGTCAAACGGAATAATTTTTCATTTGCTCTCGTCTTTTTATAAGATGGAAAAGAAAATAATGTTTTAGGAAGTTACTGCTGCAATGTCTTTACCCACACGTCTCTTTATTTAGAAAGTGTAGCAAATTAGCTCACATTTATCATAAGTTATTGGGTTAAAAAAAAGCTTTATATATTATAATTTAATAAAAAAGTATTTTACCGGTAAAAGATGTCAGAAATCAATATTAGCGTTAGAGGTAAGGCGGTGAGCTGGCAGAAACGTTAGCACGCCGGGCGAAATGCTTAGCGGTATTTCGTCTGCGTTACGTTGTGAGTTCAAATTCCGCCGAGGTCGACTTTGCCTTTCATCCTTTCGGGGTCGATAAATTAAGTACCAGTTACGCACTGGGGTCGATGTAATCGACTTAATACCTATGTCTGTCCTTGTTTGTCCCCTCTGTGTTTAGCCCCTTGTGGGTAATAAAGAAATAGGTATTTCGTCTGCCGTTACGTTCTGAGTTCAAATTCCGTTGAGGTCGACTTTGCCTTTCATCCTTTTGGGGTCGATTAAATAAGTACCAGTTACGCATTGGGGTCGATGTAATCGACTTAATCCGTTTGTCAGTCCTTGTTTGTCCCCTCTATGTTTAGCCCCTTGTGGATAATAAAGAAATAGGTATTTCGTCTGTCTTTATGTTCTGAGTTCAAATTCCGCCGAGGTCGTCTTTGACTTTCATCCTTTCGGGGTCGATAAATTAAATACCAATTGCAAACTGGGGTCGATATAGTCAACTGGCACCCTCCCACCCTAAATTTCGGGCCTTGTGCCTAGAGTAGAAAAGAATCATCAGCTCGCCGAGCAAAAGGCTTAGCGGAATTTCGTCCGTCTTTACGTTCTTGGTTCAAATGCTGCTGGAGTTGACTTTTCCCTTTCATTCTTTCAAGGTCGATACAATATATGCCAGTCTAACACTGGGGCCAATTTAATCGATATATCCCCTTTCCTGGAACTGCTGGCCATGTGCCAAAATTTGAAACTAATATTAACTTTAGAGCTCAATAATCAATATACTGTTATTTAATCTTTAGGTTAGTCCTGATCGAACAGAATAATCAAAAGTAACTAATTCCATGTCCATCCCATTTTTTCCAGGAATAGTGTAATCCGGAGTATATTATTCGGTGTGTCGTTTCTATTTCTGTGATTAATAGTGTGCTATTTGAAAGAGATTTGGCTGCCATTTTAATGTTTACTTGTGGAATGGCAGATGATGGCAGAATCGGTAAATTGCCGAACAAAATACTTCGTAATATTTAGTTATTTTGCATAGTGACTACGAATCGTGTCAATGTTGATTTTTATTTCATCTTTGCCGGGTTCACAAAATATGTCCTAGTTAGGTGCTGTGACCTTAGTTTATAATTCAGAGAAGGGAGAAAAAAGGTGAAGAGATCGAAACTATTGGACAGTGTCGGTATTTAGTCTCGAAATTCAAAGTTCATTAATCCCAGTTACAGGCTTCATAAAATAAGTATGAGCGATGCACTGAATCCTACCGTTTACGTTCCGAGTTCAAATCCACTGAGGTTAACACTTCACTCTCTTTGGGTTCCACAAAATGAAAACCTGTCATTTACTAAAGTTAATCTAATCGACTTTACACTTTTTCCAAAATTTGTAGGTTTGTGCCAGCATAGCCTTTATGTCGTCACTTGATCTGCCACAAATAGCAGCCGAATTTCCCTCAAATAATATACCCAAAGAGGAAAAAAATAATACATTGGATAATGTAATCTTAGATATATTATGAAATAGAAACCATAGAAATAAGAAACGGGTAAACAGAGATGGGATACACTTAAGCGTAGTCGAATACATTTAAGCTTATGTCAGTCGAAGCTGACATAAGCTAAGCAACATCTACATCAATGCCGATGTTTAACCTGCGGAAACGGCAAAATGCTTTTATAGTTTTTTTCTTTGTTTCGTTTGGTATTTTCAGAGTCTGAATTCAAATCATATCTCGATCGATTGCGCTTTTCATCTGTTTGGAGAGATGAAATATGTACCAATAATAAATTGATTCAATCTCCTTCACAGTTCTACTTGCTCCTAAGTTAACTTATAATGCGTGGAGTGTTGCAGATCATGGTTTAATCATTTGACGATCAGAAATTGTGACAGAGTTTCGACTCTCGATTGAAGCCAGTTCTCTCTACACGTGTTGCTTATCCTTTTCCCTCTTATATCTAGCCTTAAGATATCCAATTTTAAATTTCAAATTATTTTGCGAGCCGTTAAGAGAATAGTAAGGGTTAGGCAAGTGGCTACGAAACTCGGATTAATTGAAACAACAAAAGCAGTGAGCTAGCAGAAACGTTAGCACGCCGGGCGAAATGCTTAGCGGTATTTCGTCTGCCGTTACGTTGTGAGTTCAAATTCCGCCGAGGTCGACTTTGCCTTTCATCCTTTCGGGGTCGATAAATTAAGTACCAGTTACGCACTGGGATCGATGTAATCGACTTAATCTCTTTGTCTGTCCCTGCTTGTCCCTTCTATATTTAACCCCTTGTGTGCAATAAAGAAATAAGAATCATTAGCACGCAGGACAAAATACTGAGCGGCATTTCGTTCATCTTTACGTTCTGAGTTCAAATTCCCCTGAGGCCGACTTTACCTTTCATCCTTTCGGGGTCGATAATAAGTACCAGTTAAGCACCGGGGTCGATGTAATCGACTTACCCCTCCCACCAAAAATGCTGATCTTGTGCCAAAATTTGAAATCAATATTAGAAATGACAGCTATAAAAGGCACCAAAAACGTGTCATGTAATATTAAAACAAAATTATCTATTACAGTTAAATTACCTATTAGAAATAGCTACTAAATCAGACCGCCTTACCTCAAAAATATAGATCCACTTTGTATTATGTAGAATGCATTGCCTGGAACGAAATGAATGGTCATTGCTGGAACGCTTCGACCATAGTTAGACATAGAGTCTTAAATATCTCTAAAAAAAAAAAAAACGGAAAGAACACGACGTTAGCATCTTTCGTCACTCATCAGTTAGGACTGACCAGGTGCTAAGCAGCAATAACAATAAAGATCTTTTTTCAATTATCGATTTACAGAGTACGGAACTTCCTACAACGAACTAATTTACTTTGATTTTAGTTTTCATTTAAGGTACATGACGGCATGAGCGTAAACCATATGTCTAAGTTGAAAATACTAATATCAATGTCCAATTACTTTCTACAGATTTCACATTGGTGCAGATGTCATTCGTATCTTGGGCAATCATGCACACCGTCAATTTTGAGCAGCTCTTTATGCCGTTATCTCACCTTGCTCATTTGTATCATGCGTTCATGGTAATTTTTGTCGCCGACTAATCATCTTTATTACGAGGGAAAGTAAAAAGTCAGCGCCCGCGAGGAAAACGGTGGTACTCTAATGGTTACGTAACCGAGATCTGACCTAGGTCGTTCTAGTTTTCTTTCTTACGTAGTCGCTTTGCTGGCACAGTGCGCCAAAGAAGAATAGAAACCAGTGATCTAATTTCTCTGGTCTGAAGGTGTTTCAGGGGCTGAAATTCATCACAAGTTTTAAGTGCAATGTGAGGACAGCGCTCTACTGCTAGAAATGTGTATGAGTGGATCGAGAAGTTTAAAAATGGCAGGATGAGTGTGAAGCACGAAAAGGGAGCAGGATTTTCATTAACCTTTACCACAAACGTGAAGATTCAACAAGCTCGAGAGATGGGTCCAGAGAATTGATGAGTGATCATCGATGAGGTGGCTTATTCTCTGCAGATAAGTCAAGGTTCTGCATACGAAATCATCCACAGCAAGCTTGGCTTCCTTAATGTCTGTGCAAGATGGATATCCAAGAGCTCTTACCGAAGCGCATAAGTGCAATCGTGTAGAGATCTATCAACATTTACAACTTGTGTTTTGTATTGGTTCTTATCAATTGTTACCTTTCCAGGATTTGGATAGATTGGAACTAATGAACAACTGATGCCATTTCTACTCTCCTTCCCTTAGTTTCAATTGACGTTATATCTTTTCGCTAGATCATGCAAATATTATTTACACAATACAGGAATGATTCAATTGGCTCCTACAAACAAGAAAATTTAGACAGCTTACAAACAACATTTGTGTAAACCTAACTTTTATTAATATTTCACATTGAAACTTATTAAATATCTCTGCATGAAATGCTGTACAAACACCTATCATATTTTTTACTGTATGCATTCGAACTGAATTCACAACACCTGTAAGATGACCTGTTGCTTAACTGCTTTGAATTCTGGTGCCACAGACTGGAAGAATATATTTTCTTGGGTACGTAAAAAATATAGAAAATAAAGGAACACTAATTTATGTAATTTATTTTTATCTCTGGATGTGCCTTAATTTTAAAATTTCCTACAGTGAAAGAATTTTTTTTTAGTTTGATAATTTTCCCCAAGTACGTGAAATAAACACCAGAGATGCTTTGCCTCAATCGAAAACTGAAAGACCTACTTGTAGATATCGCAAGATTTTCTTCCTATAGTGACTAAAGCTATTGCAATAATGGAAGCCCTTCCGTATTATCAGCATATGTCTCAGAGTCACTAGCGTTTCGTCCCTTAGCCTGTACGTTTCGTGGGAGTAGGACAATGAAGATTCAAACTTCGCGTGTAGAAGAGTGCCATCAACAATCTCTTACCAACCTCAACCACCTTGAACTAGTTTTTTCATTTGCTCTGACTATCTCTGCGTAGTTTTCTCCAGTTATTCGGGTTCTAAAATCAATCTTCTGCAGGAAATAGTGTACCGATCTTACTGGGAAACCGTGACGGCCAACTTCAATAGGAAATGACAAGAGTTTCATCAGCCAAGCTATGATATTTGGCCTACTCTGGTTTGAAAAAAAATGTTAACTCTCTACTATCAGAGTACTAAGTTCAGCCCCGATGATTGTTTTTGTGCTCCTGCATAGCAGTCAGATGGTTAGAGCGATGTTACTGCTGTTTCTTCTGGAAAATAGAGTCTCTCCTTCAGATCCACTTGTATCTCCCAGTCTGATGCCTGAGACAAAATAGAAAATGAGTCCCACACAGTTGCTTTTGCCTTAGGCATCTTATACTATTCCCTTATGAATCTGATACTTTTGGGTGTTGCTTGCCCAAGGTAACTCAAGTAAGATCTACCATGAAACCATGTTTATGAAGCAAACTTTTAAACCATATTACCTTTAAGGAAGATAGGAACGTTACAACTTTCATTTTCCCCTCTTCTAAAAACGTTAAGTTTGAATCGTTTGAAATATTACTTTAGAGTATTCTTTCCGAATCACTCCAAATTTATAGCTAAACTAACTTTAGAAACACACATATTTAAAAAGAGGAATAGAACTGCTTGGCGAAAGAGGAAGTTCAAGGTTTGCTCCGTAGAACTTACAAACAGTGATTTTTAACATAGGTACAAAATCCTCAAACTTAACGGAGTTATATAATCGATTATGTCGACTCCAGTGCTTGATTAGTATACTTCAATTTTATCGAACCTGGTAGGATGAACTGCAAAATTGACCTCGGCAGGATTCGAGCGCATAAATTAAAGATCCGGAGCTAATAACAACAAGACATTTTTTTGTCTGACACTCTAGCGATTCTACCAACCAATATTCATTCAATCAGAATCGATTTATTTTCATGCTAAAGTATACTGATTGTGTAAGCTAATTAAAAGCTACGATTGATCTAAAAGATATGCTTGAAGAAGTATATATAAAAAGGAAAGGAATTCGATGAATCGGTCTAATGGATGTAGACAATAGATTGATACTAAGAGCGATTCACTTTGATGAAACTCGGAATAAAAGTGGTGTTAAATGATCTAAAGCTTTACATAATGTTGATCCTAAATTTGTACAGTACAAAGTAAGCAACATTATTATGAGCATTTGATATACAATTAAGCATCAAATAATTACAAATACACCACGCGATAAAATTTTTTTCTCGTCGTACGTTAAAGTTGGAAATCATTTATCACATACACACAAACATACGTACGCGCGCACACACACACACACACATACACACACACACACACACACACACACACACACACACACACACACACACACACACACACACAGAGAATCATACAGATTAAATAAAGCGGGTATTACAACGAACTTATTCCTTTCATGAACTGATATTATATTATCGATAAAATTGGCAGATACAATAATAATAATAATAATAATAATAATAATAATAATAATAATAATGATAATAATAATAATAATGATAATCCTTTCTATTATAGGCACAAGATCTGAAATTTGTGTGTGTGTGTGCGCGTGGGGGTGGTGGTGATAGTCGATTATATTTAGTACTTTTTTCATCAACCCTGAAAGGATTAAAGGCAAGGTGGATCTTGGCGGAACTTGAAATCAAAACGTGAAGACGGATGAAACTAACATTTCACCCGGCGTACTAACGATTCTGCTAGTTCGCCGCCTTATGCAAAATGTTGAAGGCTGCCCGTGGTACTGAAACCCTCATCCCCAGTGGAATAATAGTAATGACCAACGAGAGAGAAGAAACTCTACTCCGCATGGAATTACATGGTCAGTTCCACCGTGAAACTAACAAGTTAAAAGACCAGGAAGCATCATGGAGGTGGCTCAGCAAGGGTGGCCATAAAAAGAAGTCTGAAAGCCTAAACATCGCTGCCCAGGATCAGGCATTGAACACCAAGTCAGGGAAAAGGGATATATACCACATAAGTGCATCGGACCTCTGCAGAATGTGTGGAATGAGGGTCGAAAGCGTGACTTACATTGTTTGGAGAGGGCAATGAGTCAACGACGGTACTGGACTTTAGTTCGTACCTGGATGGCTTGCCGCGGCTCTCGGCAGCTGACACGAAGCTATGTGAAAGACCGATAACAATCGCTGAAATTTGGGAGGTGATGAGCGATAGCACAAGTTTGCAGATCGCCCGGTTTGGATTGGTTTGCCCTTCGGGTTCTATGTATTCATGCCAGATTTGTTTGGCGACCTCTTGGCAGATGTCTACTGCAACTGGTAACCGAACGAGAGGATTACTAGTGCTGTTAGCAGAGGTGTGGTGACACTGCTGAGGAAAGACGCCGACAATGGGGACGTACTAGAGAATTTTTGGCCCATAAATCTGTTAAACACAGAGTTTAAGATTTTGGCCAAGGTGTTAGCGAAAAGCTTGGCGCTCGTCGCCGGTAGCCTGGTCGGAGAAACGCAAACGTGCGCAATCCCGAGTAGGTCTATCCCTGACAACCTCCACCTTATGTGATACGTCATAGAGTGGGCCGGGGCCACAGCTGGTTTCGAGGGTGCTCTGAACAATTTGGACCAATCAAAAGCATTCGATAGGATCGACAATCGCTATTTGAAAGCCGTCCTGAAAGCAGGCAGCTCTGGGCCCGTTTTCAGCGACTGGATCGCTGCAATGCGCAGCGGCACCTGTTCAGTGGTCAAAGTAAACGGCCACCGATCGGATCCGTTTGGCGTCGCACACTCGGTCCATCAGGGATGCCCGCTTTCGCTTCTTCTATATGTGTTGGCACTCGAGCCACAATTCCAGAAGCTGGAACAGCTAAGGGGCATCCCATTTAACAAATCGGTTGGTTTGCGGTTGGGCTCCTGGGGAGACAGGACGATGCCGTGAAATGGTGAGGCGGTCATTCTGTTGCCAGCATCCTCTGAGTGGCAGATTAGGTATACTGTGGCTCCTATTGCACAGACACGCGCTTAGGTTATGCAACCTGAAACGATTTCTGGAGCGTGTGTGGGCTCCGTTTGTGAGGCTCGTCTTACCTCAGCTCGTCTCCCAGACGGAGCAGCAGTTCTGGGTGAAGAAAAGACTGAGACTGGGCACCTGGGAACTAGAATGTCGTCAGGAGCCTACAGCCCTCTACCAATGGAATCGGTGGATGTTCCGCTTTAGAAATTTATAGAGGATTAGTGGCGGGGAAGTGCGACGACGTTCTCAGAGAGACTCTGGGCGGCAACGAGAACGAGCTGGCTAGTCTGATCCAGAGGACTTTCCGGTCGGGAACTATCATGGATAATTTCCAGATGTCCTTGGTCTGGCAGTGCTACTGGGGGGCGCTACCGGTTCGAGATAAACTCTGCAGGCACGGTTGTGCTGTCAGACGGACTTGTCCGAGGTAGCGAAACCATTCTGTACGCCCACGGTCAGTGTCCGGGATTGCTGACTTGTGGTATGTTGAACTACTGGCGGCGAGCTGGCAGAAACGTTAGCACGCCGGGCGAAATGCTTTGCGGTATTTCGTCCACCGTTACGGTCTGAGTTCAAATTCCGCCGAGGTTGACTTTGCCTTTCATCCTTTCGGGGTCGATTAAATAAGTACCAGTTACGCACTGAGGTCGATATAATCGACTTAATCCGTGTGTCTGTCCTTGTTTGTCCTCTCTGTGTTTAGCCCCTTGTGGGTAGTAAAGAAATAGGTATGTTGAACTACTGCTGTCATGTGTGGGACGGATCCGCCGCCCTCCTTCAATCGGGCAGGAAAGGCAGTTTTCCTTTGCCTGGTGGCTGTAGCGAAAGAGGTTGTTTGATGGACAAGGCTGAGAGGCAAGAGGACAGACATATTCCTCTTTGGTAGAGCTCTCATTGACTTTTTCAAGTCTCACTTGAGAAGGAAATTGAGAGTGGGGAGGGAAGTGCTGTTCTTGAGTGAGTTTATCGAAAGGTGGGTGACGGTTGCAAAAATGGCAAGAGTGGATGGTACTTCTCTAAGTGTGAGTCGGAGAGAAGGAATTGGAGAAGGCACTTGCACCTAGGACTCCTCGATTATCTTTTGAGGTTTTCCTGTATCGGGTGGGGGGGCATCTCTATCATCCCCACCTTTTTGTTTATACCTTTGTATGCTATGCACATGTCCTTTCTTTTCCAGTGTATACCCTCTATACTTTAATTTTTTTTATTATTTCATTACTATATGTAACCGCCTGCGCTTTATGTCTGTCTCTGTATTGTCCCCCTCATCCTTCACCCTTGTGGTAAATAAATGAAATCATCATCATCATCAATCTTCTTCTTCTTCTTCTTCTTCTTCTTCTTCTTCTCTTCTTCTTCTTCTTATTATTATTATTATTATTATTATTATTATTATTATTATTATATTATTATTATTATTATTATTATTAATATTGAGTAAGAAAGCATTGTATGCTATCAAAGCGACACTGGGGAACAAATATACGAAGCCCATCATGACTACCCGTCTGATAAGGGTACATCAGACACATGCATCACAACAATAGGTGCGTGACATGGTGATCTCATATCAAGATAAACAGCACATGACCTTGCAAGTGAGGCCCAGTAAGAATTTTTTTTAGGTCGAGTAGCCCATCCCGCTAAAAAAATTCCTGAATAAGGTTGTTTTAAGGATGATGAATTAATCATTATCATTATTAAGGCGGTGAGCTGACAGATTCGTTAACATGCCCCGCAAAATGCTTAGCGGCATTTCGTCCGTTTTTACGATCTGAGTTCAAATTCCGCTGACGTCGACTTTATCTTTCATTCTTCCGGAGTCGATAAATTAAGTACCAGTCAAGTACTGGGGGGTCGATGTGATTGACTTTCTCTCTCTATTCCCCAAAATTTCAGGCTTTGTGCCAATAGCAAATAGGATTATAGAGGGTTTGTGGTGAAAAGAAACGACGTCGTTCTCGGGGAGACTCTTGGCGTCGATGAATTTTAACTTGCCAGTCTGTTCCGGAGGACATTCGGGCCGGGGACTATGGATAACTTCCAGAAATCCCTTGAAAGAAGGGGAGTAGGCTCTTACCCTAGTAGTCGGGGCGCTAGTGGATTTTTCACTGCTTGCCTTTTTTAGGCATTTTCTTTGTTATATTTTTCATTGTTATCGACTTTTTAAACGACACTTTATGTAACCCCACTTTGTTCTCCATGTTTTGTAATGTCCAATCTTATTTTCATCGGCTCTTGTGGCTAATAAAGAAAGGATTATTATTATTATTAAGGTGGCGAGCTGGCAGAATCGTTAGAACGCTGGACGAAATGCTTAGCGGTATTTCGCCTGTCGTTACGTTCTGAGTTCACATTCCGCCGAGATCGACTTTGCCTTTCATCTTTTCAGGGTTGATAAATTAAGTACCAGTGAAATTCTAGGGTCGATGTAATCGACTAGTCCCCTACCCACAGATTTGAGGCCCTGTGCCTCCAGTAGAAAGGATTATTATTATTATTATTGAATGAGAGAGCAATGCATGCCATCAAAGTGACACTGGTGTAAAATATACGAAGTCCAGTATGCCCATCATGACTACCCGTCTGATCAACATCATCCTTCGACCAACTTATAGTTGGTCAAAACTCCATTGACAATCCTTTTCCACACAGATATCTACTATCCAGCACTGAGTCCCGATATATAGTATCTGGGAATGTCAGTTTCCTGGAGAAAACACTTTCAGAGGGATGCCATAGGATCAGGGATGAGATAACCTCTTTCACTGCTTGATGACAGTAGCCAGCAAATTGTAGCCATTTCTGCTTCAGCTTGAGGGATATTGGTATCAGATTTCCGTAGATTTTACTAAGTGCTGGGTGCGATCTCTAACTGATGTTCTGTATCTTTCTGAGCAGTTTGGTATATGTTCCATCTAGTTGTTTTTCTAAGAGCCGATAAGGTCCAGGTCTCTGATCCACAGAGAAGGACCATCTCAATCAGTGTTCTAAATATTTTAACTTTTAACGTGGTTGGAAGGTCTGAGTGCCAGATCGTATCAAGTCTGTTACATGCATTCCAAGCAAGAGCTTTGCGGATGCGAAAGTTCTTTTGGGAGTCTACTATGTGTGATCCAAGATATTTGAAGTCGTCAACGTTTTTGATTGATATATTATTGAACGATTTAAGTTCAGTTAACTTGGAGGAGGTCGTGATAAACTCTGTATTACTCTCGTTGCAGTAAAGGCCGACCTGGTTTGCTGCTTTCTCCAGTACTTGTAACAAAGGTTCTGCATCTTTAATACAATGGGATATCAAGGCAAGATCGTCAGCAAAGTCAAGATCAGACAAATATTGTGCACAATGCCAAGTGCTCTGACGGCGTTTCAAAAGGAGTGCCTTTTCCTCCATACCGTCTAGGGAAATGCGTAGAACATAGACGAGAACAATGATGAACAAGAAAGGAACGAGTGTGTCACCCTGCAGAACACCTCCTTCAACTTCAAAGAAATCAGTCTCTTCATCAAGAGGTACAACTGTGGCAGTGGTGTTTGTGTACAGCGCTCTGATAGCATCAACAATCCTGGGAAGAATATCATAGAGTGCAAGGATTTTAAACATAAGATCTCTGCTGATGGAATCAAATGCTTTGCGAAAGTCGACAAAACAGATTGAGATGCTCTTGTTAAACTCTTTCATTTCTTTCAGTATGCGACGGATGGAGAGAATTTGAGCAGTTGTTGACCGGCCTCTTCTAAATCCATTCTGATTCTTACGAAGCGGATCAAGCATAGGTACACTCCTATTAAGCAAAAGTTTCTTAAAACTTCTTGCTGCCATTGGGATCAACGTAATGCCTCTATAATTTGCTGCACTTGTTAGATCACCATTGTTTTGGGACAGGGACAATTTCGCTCTTTAACCAAGCTGATGGAGGCAATTGATGTGCATATGTGTCGTTGCAGAAACCTAGTAAGGTTTCATGAAATATTGGATATTTCTACAGTAAAGTTGGTATGTTATCGAGTCCTGGAGATTTATTGTTAGCAAAACTACTGAGAGCTACTTTGAGCTCATCCAATGTGAAAAGGTCCGTGTTGATGTCTAATAATATTTGGTGTAGAGGAAATGGAAGACCGCTTGTTTGTGGTGCTTCTGCAAGAAGTTTCTGAAAGTGGTCAAACCAGTTGGCCTTGCGCTTCTCAGAGGAACAACCTTTAAGCCTGAAGTGGGGAGGGCTTAAATTTTCTTCCAGTTAGTGTTTATTAATTCCCATACTGCAGCATGTTGCTTTGCAGTATGCAAGTTTTGTAATTTTGTTAATCTCAGCTAGAATGTAATCTGTTTCTACATTGGCATATGCCTCATCTTGTGTTCCTTGAGCTTTAGAAGCATCTTTGAAGTTATTTTTAGTAGGCCTCTGTTCATGTCTAAGTTTCGATCTTTCTAGATGCTTCCTTGCTTATCTCACACGATCATCTGCATGAATTGATCTGGGCTTTATTCTTTCCTTCTTTGGTAGTTTTGAAAGGGCAATATCTTCTGTGGCTGTAACGAAGTTATTATATTGTGTTTCAATGTCGCCAGTGTTCCCTGAGAGCATTTCAAAACGGTTTTTAACATCTGTTGCTAATGAGTGCGCTACGATTTTATCTGATGATACTTTGGACCAGTCCACCTGTGTCATGGGGTTTGGGACTGGTGGTTTTGATGAACAGTGCATAAGGAAACAACTCTATGATCTGAGCCAACGGATGCGAAGGAGGAATATGCCTGTTTATTTCGGACACTGATATACTTGTTTCTCACAAGTCAATTTGTGAATAAGATCCAGATGGGTGCTGGAATGTCTAAGGAAGCTGTGAGAAGGGATATTTTCCATTACTCCCTTCAGATTGGAGCAGAACTTGTCTGCAAGTTTCTCATAACTTGTGTTAGTTGGGCAGTAACACGCAATAAATGTGGTTTGAGGGTTACTACTCAGCTCGGCAACATTTATGCGGTCAGAGAGCAAGTTCCCTGAGGCTCTTGGAGACAGGAGAACACCAACACCACCTATAGTGGAGCCCTGGGAGCCCGTGTGATAAGGGTACACCAGACACATACATCACAACCATATGTGTGTGACATGGTGATCTCATATCAAGATAAACAGCGCATGACTTAGCAGGTGGGGCCCAGTTAGAATTTTCTGCAGGTCGAATGGCCCATCCCGCTCAAAAGGTCCCAAAATTAAGTTCGTTTAAGGATGATGAAGAAAACACCCATGTTTCCTGAGGTGAATGATTCAAGCCCCAAAGAATACCTTTCAACACATTTCTTTGGTGCTCCTCCACTCCGTCTGCTCGTAATCAGTAATGCACATATCATCAGCCACCAAGGGAAAGCTCAACTTGTTCAGGTCAAGCAACTGACAAGCAAATGTGTGGTATTGAGCAGAATATTTGCTGTAGCCCATTTTTTATACTAAGACAAAACATGTACATGATAACACTTCCAATGGGTTAAAATCAAAAGCCATGAGAACCACTGCTTCGTACTACATCAGGACATTTATTATTATTATTATTATTATTATTATTATTATTATTATTATTATTATTATTATTATTATTATTATTATTAGTCAAGAGGAAGAGCGCGATTCGATTGTATTATTTTATTAGTTGAACGATATTTCAACAGTACTTCTGTCTTATCGAATCGCGCTCTTCGTCTTGACTGTTTAACTTTGTGAAGAGTTACGTCAATCCTTTTTTAAAATATTATTATTATTATTATTGTTATTTTTGTTGTTGTTGTTGTTGTCGTCGTTATTATTATTATTATTATTATTATTATTATTATTATTATTATTATTATTATTATTATTATTATTATTATTATTATTATTCACATACAACAGATTAGATTGTTTGAAAAGAAAAATTCGTAACAAGTAACCTAACTGTCTCTAGCAACGCTGTACTAAACTGGGTTTTATGCCTATTTCCTCTATCCATCTGTTCAAATCTTTAGGGATAGTTCCTAATGAACCTATAACAAATGAGATTCATTTTACCCGCACTTTCCATAGTCTCTAAACTTCAATAGCTAGGTCCTGTAATTTGCTATTTTCACTATACCTCTCGTATTGATTTTCTCATCATTGGAGACGGTAAAGTCAATTACCTGGCACTTTCCGTTCTCTTTATGTACTACTACTAAATGTTATATTTCTTACTTTCTAGTACTACGTTATCAATATATATTATCATTATCAGCGGTATTTCTTCCGGCTTTTTACGGATCGAGTTCAAATTCTGCCGAGGCCTTTTATCTATTCGCATCGATAAGATAATGTATCAGTCAAATATGGGGGTCGAAGTCATTGAATATCCCTCTCCTCTAAAATTGCTGGCCTTGTGACGGCAATTTGAAACAAATATTATGATAATTAATTAAGGCCTCAAGCTGGCAGAATTGTTGAAACGTCGGAAAAAGTGCTTTGCTCATTTGTACCGGTTCCTTATATTATGAGGTCAAATTCTTCCGAGGTCAGTTTTGACTTACATTCTCACACCAGAATCGTCAATAAAACAGAATTCCATTCAAGTCCTGGAATTGAAGGAATTGACTAAACTACGAACCACAAAATTGTTGCCCTTAGGGTGGTCAGTCTACTCAGAAACAGTCTGTGAGGAAATTATCCCTGAAAGGTCGAGCAGAGGTGGAGAATGCATATAACGCCTCCCTAATAATTCACCGCCTGACCGGTAAGGCTTATTCCAGGCGACATTTGTTTAGATTGGAGAGTTTACTTTCCGATTCCTGTGGAAAGGACTCACTCCACTGGTCCATCTGTTGCCAGCATTATCTAGAAGTTGGGCTTGGCACACAATGGTTGCTAAGGTACAGACACGCGTTACAGCTGTGCCACTCATAGATTTTCTTGGACAGTGAGCCGGTGTGGTCTACATTTGTAAGATGCACCTTTCTGCAGCCCATCTCTTTAACGGAGTTGCAGTCACCAAATGTCTTCTGGAACATCGTTAGGTGCCTTCTGGAATGTCATCAGGCGCTTATGTCCTCTATCAGTCGGGCAATGCGGTCGGCGGAAATTCTACGTAAGCAATATATAGAAATCTAGTGGTGGGTAAGAGCGATGACATTCACGAGGAAAAACTCGGCGTCGACGAGGATAAACTACCTGGTTTGTTTCGGAGGACTTTTGGGTCCGGTACTACAATCTGTAACTTTCAGAAGTCCCTGGCCTAGCAGTGCTACCGCGGAGCACTTCTGCTTTGAGATAAACTCTTCAGGCACGGAAGCGCTATGTGCACAGAGTGGCGAAACCATACAATTCGCACTCGTGCAGTGGCTGAGCATTGCTGACTTGTAGAGTTATGTCGAACAACAGTTGTCGCGTGTGGGACAAATCCGACTATTGGTGGAATCCATCGTGAGGGTCACCCCACTACCTATCTCTAACAAGGCAGACATGCAGTATTCTTCAGTCTAGTGGCTATGGCGAAAGAGGCTTTGAGGTGGCCTAGACTGAAAGGATTGAAGAAAGACTCCGTCCTCTTTGGTCAAGCTGTCATCGACGTTTTAAAGTTTCACTTGGAGAGGAAAGTGAGGGTGGGAAGGGAAGCGCAACCTTCCAGTGAATTTGTGAAAAGATGGGTGACCGGTAAAAATGGTTGGTGCTACTCTAAGCATGCACCTGTAGATTGGAGGAAAACAGTTGGGCAAGGGCTCGTGCCTCTGGTGCCTCCTTGATCTGTTGGGGTTCCTTAATTTGCCATTGTTGGCGTTTCTCCTGTATCAGGTGGGCTGCATAATTCATGTTATCACATACTTTGTATGCTGTGTATACTTATACTGCATTTCTATATTTTCTTTTCAGTTTTCTCTTCATTTTTCTTACGCGATTCCCCTTGCAAATTCTTTACAGTCATTGAGATGTCCTCCTCCTCTACGTCCCTGTGGATATTAGAAGAAATCAACATCGTTGTTGTAGTTGTTGTTATTATCTTTATTATCATATCTGACGTACTAAGTTTGTCGCTGGAGGTATCAACGTACTAGCTGTTTCTCTTCTGTGAATTGAGGTGGTATGTTCTCTTCAAGTCTCGAGGACTTTCTGGAGACTTCTTGCACTGCCAAGCGATCCTGTTTGAGATGTATTCTATTTTAATTTTTATATCATTTTTTTCAACCACTTTTTATTATCTTTTGCTCACGGTAACCAGGGTTGCAACAATTATTGACATAATAGAAGCTTTCTTTTTGTCATTGACCTTAGATTTTTGATTTCTCTCCCATCTTCTGTGTCGATGATTCTTCTATCCTCAGGCACTCCATATATGCAAACAGGTACAATTTTCTATTATTATTATTGTTGTTGTCGCTGTTGTTGTTGTTGTTGTTGTTGCCTTTGTTGTTATTATTTAAAGCAAGGTTCAACTTCCTTGCCCTTTAGTAAAATAGTAAAGAAAAAGCTGCAGAGTTTAGAGTGTTTATTCATTTTAATCATTGAAACCTAAGGAGCTTTTATGAAGGATTAGGTTTCCATAATAGCTTGATTAAGTTAGTGCTTTCGTAATTGTTGGCATTCTGGGCAAGCTAGGGAAAATGTGATGTAGTATAAAGGCCAGTTTCCTCTATTTCAGAACAGAAGTGAGAGACAAAACAAGAGGACAAAGAAAATCCTTTGAAGCACAACAACATTTAGTTGTAAGCATAGTTTTAAGTATGCGGGATTAATGCAAATAATAATTAATATAAATTGTTTCATGTCCTTGGATGGAGGGAAATGCCGTGTGAACACTTGAGATATGCACATAATTAGTTGAAGATCAGAGAAGATAGATAAATGAAGATGGAAAATTCAAGAACTACAAAGTGTACTGTTAGCAAAATGAAAGTGCCGGAAAGCATTTTAGCAGCCGCAGAAGAGACACAGAGATGTCACATCTCATGAGTATGGATCGATAGCAGGAGAAGGCTTACTATTAGATAATTGAACTTTGTTTAAAATAATCTATCTGTCTATCTATCTATCTATCTATCTATCTATCTATCTATCTATCTATCTATCTATCTATCTATCTATCTATCTATCTAGCTAGCTAGCTAGCTATGTGTCTGTCTGTCTCTCTGACTCCATTCTCTCTCTCTCTCTCTCTCTCTCTCTCTCTCTCTCTCTCTATATATATATATATATATATATATATATATATATATATATATATATGGGTCAGCTGAGAAGTTCATAGGCAGACCAAGATAGTCTCATGGAATATGACCAAATAAGGTTTATTTTTCAACATACTCACTCTTGCAGTCCACACACTTCTTCCATCGGTGTTGTAGTGCTTGGTTCCCATTGATAAAGAGGCTTTCATCTGCTGGTTAAAAAGTCATTGACAGTAGCTATGACATCATCATTAGTGTAGTATTGGCTCTAGGCCAAGTGTTTTTTCATGTTGAGGAAGAGATTATTGTCTGATGGGGCAAAATTAGGAGAATAAAGTGGGTGATCAATCAGTTCAGAGCCACAGTCACACAAACACCCATTGAAATAAACGACTTGTGCGCTGGACCGTTGTCCTGATGAAACATGACCCCTTTCATCAGTTTTCCTAGACATTTGATCTTGATGACTTTTCGTAACTGCCTCAGCAAGTTGGCATAGTAGTCTCCTTTGATGCTGCGGCCCTTTGCAGATAGTCAATAAGCACAGCGCCTTTTGCATCTTGGCTATCACCTTCTCTAAAGATGAGACGACCATAGCATTCTATGGAGCATGTGAGGAGAGGTGTGTCCATCCTATGGATTGTCTCTGGCTCAAAGTGATTAACCCAACACACATCCTGAGTAAGCAAACGCTCAAAGAAACCGGCTGTATTTGCCTAAACAATGTCAGATGTTCCCGTGATGTGATCAGCCTGGTACTTTTTTGATCAGGTGTCAGAAGACGTACTCATCGAGCAGAAACCTTCGCCATGCCAAGTTCATTGTGCAAAATATTTTCAACTCTCTCACAGGATATGCTAATAGCATTGGCTATTTGATTTATAGTCTATTTTCAGTCATCCATCACCATATGAACACGACTGATATTTTTCCACGGTAGTTGCAATTGCTGAACGTCCAGACCTTGGGTCATCTTCAAGACTCTCTCTTCTAAATTCAGCTGCCCACTTTTCCATTGTCGCTCCTAGTTACTTTTGCAGTTTTCTTTTAAGAGATATCAATTAGAAAGAAACAATGCAGCTATTAAGAAGATTTGAAATTAATGTAAGCAAGATTTCACAGCTCTAGCATCACTCCTTCATAATCAGCTTATGAACTTTTCAGTCCACCCCCGTATGTGCCTGTGTGCATATATATATATATATATATATATATATATATATATATATATATATATATATATATATATATATATATGTTTGTGTGTGTGTATGTGTGTGTGTGTGTATTATGTAATTTTTATAACACACATACACACTCACGCACGCACACACATAATTATCGTTTTATGCTTCTGTGTGTGTCAGTGTAAATGCACGTGTGAGAATGCAGCTTCCTTTTTTAAGCAAGTGGTGTTGAAATCACGATTGTAACTTATTCTTGAAAATGTTTTCGAATTTGCAGGTTTGTATTTTTTATTCTACAACACAGAAAATGTATAAGATGTCTGTTTATAGTGTTCATCGTTCTCACAACCTGAATATCATGAATTTGTCCTCTTTTATTTCCACGATTTGAAAGAACATTATCCATTTATCTTATACGATTTCACTGAATATCGTTCTTTGTACTTGTGCAATAGGAGTAATATGTCATATAGGATATATATCTGTAGTAAAAGCTTCAGATAAGGCGTCTATTGAGGAATGATTGTTATCTTTGAATTAATATAGCTTCCTTAATCGTTTTGCCTAGCTGGTTTTATGAAGTATTTTGGTGTTACTTTTTAACTTTTTTCCTAAGAAGCGCATCTTTACGTATTTTAGCAAAGCATGTTGCAGATAGTAAGCTGGGTCACTATCTGCGCAGTTTAATATACTGAGCTGGTAGAATCGTTAGCACGCCGGGAAATTTGCTTAAAGGCTTTCCATCCGTCTTACCTCTTGAGTTCAAATTCCGTTGAGCTTGACTTATTTTGGAGTCAATAAAATAAGTATCAGTTGAGCAATGGGGTTGATATAATCGACTTTCCCTACCACGGAAATTGCTGGCCTTGTACCAACATTTGAAACTGATATCTGCAGTTTGACATGTATAATATCAATCGGAAACAAACACAAACGGATACACATACACACGTAGTGATGTATATTGGAGTTCGAATACTGTCTTCATGACAACAATAATTGATGACATCGTTACGTATAAAGTCTTTCGATTTCTGTATTTCCAGCGAACACTTGTATAACTTCAAATAACAAATAAAAACAGCCGTCTCCATGTATTTGGCAAACTGGGTTATGCTGTACATTCAGTAACATGCTCATGATAAGTGCATTTCGTTTTTTAGCTCCCGAAATTTTGCATCTACAAATTGAAATCACAGTAGTACTTTCTAATTTTGGTTAGTCGATTTCATCGATCCCTTTGTTTAACTGGTACTTATTTTAATGCGTGTGCTGACAATTCGTAGACAGATAATTCGCCGACAGACAATTCCCACACGGCCTCAGACTCAACACGGAGGCCTACATCAAGTGCCTGGAGGAGGTTGTGCTGCCCTGGATCAAGAGAGCGGCTGCTGGAAATACCCTTTGTCTGTCAACAGAACTGTGCACCATATCACACAATTGTCATGTCTGTATATTGATACACCTCAGCTATAAAATTTGGCTTTTACTTGTTTAAAAATCGATAAAGTGACATTGATATTCTACCATGGTTTAATATGATTGCACATGACTTCCTACAAAATTTAGGCTTGTACATATATGCAGAAGAACTCAATATTTAAAATTGTATTTGAAACAATTATTCTACTTTATTTGAAAGTGAATGTTGACAACAAAAAGAAAAATATACGATATTGGATAATATATATTAGATCGTCGTTGTATCTATTTTTAAAACTTTCAAAATTTCCTCTGAATTTATTTCTCAGAAAACTACGATTCTAGTAAATTGTTCTCTTGAACCGTTGCCTCTCAAATGTCTAATGGTTTTTATATCATTATTATCGATTGGTCATTTCTAAGAAACAATAATATCAGTATTTCATTGATCTTCCACGATTTCCCACTATTTCTTTATATTATATTTTCCGATTTTAAAAAAAATCGGTCTCACTATAAAAACAGTTGTTGATGGCTGAAGACGATGGGATTTCTTTGTAAAGAATTCTTTTTCTCCAGTTTTGCTTTCAATTTGCTATTTGCATATTATTTGGTTATTGGTTATATTGAACTACAGTTAATTGCTAGCTTTCTTCTCTTTATTTACTTCAGTACTCATTAATTGACCATAAGAAGGCTTCTTTTTAATTTTTCTGCGTTACAAAATTAGCATTTTTGCTATCTTTTAAATAGACCTTTTCCTTTATTCTATTTATTTATTGTTTTAATAAAGCAGAGCGAGAAGATAAGTGAGATTTCCGGATGTTGTTCTTCACAAAAGAAATAAAGAGAGAGAGAGAGAGGGAGAGAGAGAGGTGGAATAAAGAAAGACATACTTTGTTAGTTGTTCATCTGCCACCAGTATGCTATACCAACTATGCATTAATCAAAGTATTACCAATAAACTGACGTTTTAAATACTTTCTTGTCAAATACTTGAAAAATTCTTCCTTTACAATGTTCGAAGGGAAACGCTCAATAATAAGGGAAGCGCTTAATTATAATGAAAGCCCACATTTATTTCTGAGAATAGTCAAGTGCATTTAGTGGCATCCACTCTGTTGCAAGCATTTGCAACAGAGGTCCCAAGTTTGAGGAATATTTTTACTTTCCTCTCACTAGCCTTTTAAGAACTGGAAGGGGTCATAGAAGCTGCTCTTCCCTTCTTTTGGCAAATACGTTAAAAAGAATTGACACATCGGTGTAACAGGTACATAATTAGTCGACCTTTCGTGATAAGAAGAAATTAACAGAAGGAATATATGCTTCTTGCTTTGTTCATGTCATTATAAAAAAATTCAAATTACATAGCCACAACCAAATAAAGAAGAGTTTTGCAATGTACTATATTTTGTCATTTGGCCCTTTCCTGATCTTATTTAAGAATGAATAGAATCATCGAATGAACTCTGAGTGCAGGAGGCTCTGTGGAACTTGTCTACCTCCACAATGTTTTACAGGTTGTTGTAATTGGTGCTGCTTAATTACGGGTCAGTCCTTCCTTATTGAGCAGATCATAGATGAATGGGATACCAGCTGGGACCATTCTATATCTTTAGAAAAATACACAGCTACATTATCTATGTCATTTATTTGTTTAAGACTAGTTTGTGACTTCCTTGGTACTGTGGTACATTGCCATTGCTTTCCTCTAATTTTTATAGCCTGTCATAATTCAGTGAATACATAAAAAAATTATATAGTAGTAGTATAGACAGAAACAGAAAAAAGTGCAATAGTAGCTGTAGATGAGACAGAAATTGGCAAAAATATTTAACTGCTCCCCCAAATATTCTTAGCAATCAAAAGTATATTATTAACTTCTTAAACATTTAAGTAGAATTCATGTAGAAAACCAAATCATCATCTTAGGATATTCTTAGATAATCAGTAAGATCCTCAAATAATTTTAGTTGTGACTTATTCTGAAGTCATTTTCAATTAAGCTGATCTATGCACAAAGACATTCCAGCAATGACTGGTCAATATTTTTAGAAGCTTTTATTTTACCTTTACATTAGTAAATGTGTCTTTTTCATATTCAAGACAGTAGTTTGTAGCTTGAAGGAAATTTGGATCTCATTTCTGACAGTTCACTCCACGACCACGTTGGCTCGAATGATTTCCATGATTTTCAGTTATGCTGAAATTATGTAATATCAGTTTTCTATTATTTCTTTTAAAGTGAAATAAATATTTTGATGCAGCAAATTTAATGATTTTGTAATAAATACAACTTGAAGACGGTGAATGGGAGGATGTATAGAAATTAGAACTGTTAAAATATCAACAGTTAAAATAGCAACAAAAATTCTCTTCAAATCACACGTTATCGTCTTAAGTAAAGTAAAATATACTAGACAATGTAGTCCATGTTTTACTAAAAAAATGTGATGATCGTGGCTGGAACGACTCTGACACTAGATCTGTTGGATCATAGCCGATCTGGAATAAACAACAATAACGACAATGGCGACGACAGTAATCGCAACAATACCAGCAGCTACAACAACAAAAACACCAACGATATAAGGATAGCTGTGCTGGTGTCTAACCGAGTATGCCCTTTCTTGAAATATATTTGGTGTTGAGCCAAAGCTTTAAATCAATGATATGAATGCAACTGGGTATCCTTTTAAGTAACTTATTTACAGAATTTTTTCAAGAACAGCATTCCATGAAAATTATATTTTAGATTTCTTGTACATTTCTTGTAAATTATATTTGTACTAGAACGTTACCCGTCGTATAACGAGTAATCATTGAAATGCATATTTGCTGCTGTGAGTAATGTTAGGTAATTTTGCTTTGGTACAATAATTGTAATTTTACAATTTTCGTATTTCATGACACAATTACAAATGATTACTAATTTTCTTTCATTAAAATATGCTAAAGCAAATTTCACATTTATAAATTTGCAATGAATATGTTATGAATATTAATACTGTTTAATTATAAATTGACAGCACATGTAACATATAAGTTAGCGGGATTAAGGAACCAACAATGAATATTATTGAGTGTTATCTGTCATATAGTGTTTAGATCACAGTAGTATAGTTTTGCCACTATGAGTAATATTAAGTAACTTTCATATTTCCTCATTTGTTACTACATGACTATAGCTTACTAAAATTGCTTAGGATGCGGAAGTTTCACTGTTATAGTTTGTTGATACAACCAGTTTATATGAAGTTGTCATGCTATAACTTTACAATATGTGATCATTCGATTTTGAATTTGTTTTGAAAGAATTTTGATCCGAAACCGTGTGTTGAAATCAATACTGTTATATTTGGGAAGATTCCTAATCAATAAAGTTTTTAAATACACCCGTCGGTTGTTGTCTGTCTATATTTATATAAACAAAAGCATCATTAGCTCACTTGCTTACTACTATGGAGATATAACAACTATAAAAATTTTATATATATATATATATATAATATATATATATATAAAACAACTAAAAACCCAAGCATTTGAAAGATAAAATGTACACTCGTTGAAAAGGATATGGATCGGTGTTGTTGAGAATATTTTGAGGGACATAAACAAACATCGGCAGCTTCGAAAAAAGAAAAAGAATTAAAAAACAAACAAGCAACAATCAATAAACTTTACAACAAACCAATAAAAATCACCATGATTATAACCATACAAAAGTTATTATTTTCTTGAACTTGTTATTTGCATATTGCATTCATATTTTAGAAGTGTATTGTATACATATTTTCGCTGGCAATTTCAAAGAGAATATTTACATTATAAAGATTTTATGTACAGGTTTAACTTCGGGAGACCATTTTCAAAAACTTAGTTAACTATACAAAAAAATCAGTGCTTGCATCATAAAAGCAATATTTTACGTCAGAAGATCATTTATGACTACATTTTCTGCGAATGCACGACCGTTTTATAAAAGATGGTCTTGTTTCATTTGAAGTGAAATCTGTAATTTCAGGTGCTATTGATTTCTCTTTGTACTACTTAGAGCTAACATAGCTGTCCGTGGTTAAACACAAGCTTTGGTAGACACGCTCTATTATAAAATTTTCAAATTTTTTTGAGTAATTTAATGCAAACAACCCTGATTTGTATCTGTTATATATATATCATTGTCATTAACTTCTCTGAAATCTGTTAAATAAAGTTGTGCAAACAGTCACTGTTCGCCACCATTTGGGTGCATGTTAGAAGCATAGTGATAAATTTAGCCATATGTTCTAAAAATGCTGGGTCACCAATCTGTGCAATTATCTATTCCAATTAAAATGATAGATTATACATTCAAAGAGACACGCTGGTAAAAAGTTCAATGAGCATCGAAATTAGTACGCATTTCTTATTTCTCTTCAAAAATGTTGCTGGTGATCACTTTATTAAACTGTACTTTCTTTCCAATTTTCTTTTGCGCGAGCAATCCTGTGTCAACTACTCTCTTGTTTTTCCCCTCCTATTCTGTAATTTCGGAACATCTGAACGCTGATGTCTGTAGAGCTTATTCTCGTTCTCTCGTTCTGTTTGCAGTTGTTGCAGACGTTTGGCAAAATTGCATCAAACAAATCTGGCTTACACAAGTATACTGTTTCCGCCTCCCATAAAGATCGAATTGTAGCTTTGTTGTCTTGATGCGCCCCTGTCACACGGGTCTGTTGAAAAGGTTTCATCACTTCATGTCTTAGAACATGTGCTCTAGCTATGACAATGCAACCTTCGTTCTCTGCGTTGAAAAAGTGCTCAAAAAGCCGATCTCGGTTGTCGGTTACGAAACCTTTCCTTAGCGCCTCTTTTAAATTTTTAACTTTTCACTATTTTATTTTTCTCTATTTCTATTTTTCACTATTTTTATTTTTCGATCTCATTAAACCTTATCAATTCTAATCTAATAACCCTTTTCAGGGCAAACTACCATCTATTGTTGGCGATTGCACCCGTCAACCCTTGCTTGGCTAATTCGCTAACCCAGTTTCTGTAGGCTTAGTATGCCAGGAGCAACACGTCCAGCTTCCAACACGTTGTGTTGGTGGCCCTCCTTCCCAGTTGAACCCAGGCCTCGTGCGTTTACTGCCCTTAGTAAGGCTATGTTTGACAGAAAGAGAGAGAACACTTTTGTCTGTTCTAATTCTTATTGAGAGACAGGTGCTTCGTCTTTCCAACTGTTGTAGATGTTTCCACAAGCAGATTTTTATATGGGTTTTATACTTCTCTTGTAGTCCCCTACACATTCGAAGCATTTATGTTTCAAAGTGTCATATGGATGATTTTTATACGTGCTGGAATGCTATTAGTTAATGTAATGTAACTGCTATGTGTAGCATTTGTATATTGGTGTATGTAGCCTACTTGGTCTTTATTGCATATGTTTATAGGTGTGTTGGTAATGATTTCCTTGTTTGTTCTTGTTGGTAACTATGATCTGACTGTTGTTGTGCATGTGAATTAGGTTGTCCTTGTGCTTATAAAGGAGGCATGTATGGTAGTGGTGGTTGTGGTAGTGATAGTGAAAGTGATGGTGTTAATAGTAGTGGTATAGTTGCTGTTAGGGATTGTGTTGGTACATTGCTGCCTCAAAACATCTTCTCCGTTTGTGTCTGCCAGTATTTTTGTTAGTGTTTTAGCTTCCTTCTCTTTTTTTTCGCATTGGTAACATTTTCCCATTCAGGCTCCTCATCCTCACCTTCGCCACTCGACATGTCCGAGTGATTCTAAGCGGCGAGGGCATATCTTGAGGGGCGTTATATTTTTGATTTGCTGCTATCATTTTCATTCTTGGTATTGTTGTTGCTGTTGCAGTAGGTGCTGTTTCCAGTCTTGTAGCTGCTGCTTCGATCGGTATTGCTGCGCTGTATGCTATTTTCGTAGTTGTTGTGGTTGTTTATGTAGTGATTGCTATTATATTTTGTTATCCTGAAGTTGTTGTGCTGGCGGTAGTGAAAGTTTTAATTTTCTGTTGTTGTTTGGGGTAGAAAAGCCTTGAAGTCATTAGTGTTCCTACAGATGTAGGATTGAGACCTGCTGCCTTCCACTACATCCTGCAGCAACCCTCATGGGATCTCTGTTGGGTCTGAAAGACACCCGAAAGTGTCTCAGGTTTAACCTGGCCCAAAATCTCCATCTCTGAATCAAAACATTTCATCTGAAACAAAAATATTCAACCTGATTTTGTTTACGGAACCTTTTTATTTGTAGCAGCCTTCCAAAACTACCACACATTATGCCACCCACCTGAAATCTGGCTCTGGTGGTGTGTTTGAGATTTCTACTTAGATCACATTCCATTCAAGGTAAATCAGTATCAGTGTGAAATCAACAGTTCTATCTGAGATTGTGGAATACTTCTGGTTTTGGATTTCGAAAAAATAACACAGATATGTCCGAATATATGGGCATGTCTCACAAAAAAGATATTTCTTACCATATGTTCCTTAAACGGATTACCGCTTAATCTGATCTAATTTCTGTCTTTTTGTCAAAAAGAATTTATACAGAATTGTTTTCCCTTCTCTTTAGTTTAAAAAACTTTGTGCATATGAGTGTAATCTTTTGTCTGTTCTAATCTGTCGATGTGTTTCTCCGCCTCTTTTAAATGTTCATGTTTTTTGTTTAGTTGGGTGAAATTGAACACGTTCGTGATCTTGGCAAAGTAAGTACTTTTTGTTGTGTTTTCACTGTGGCTGCGACTGGTATTGTTAGTATCATCCCTGCACTAACAATATTGTTTCTTATTGGTGTGGTGGTGGTGATGGTAATGCACAATTTACTACTGCTGTTGATATTGTTGTTGTTGCTGTTGTTGTTAAGCAACAAGACGGGTAAGGGTGGTTAGGTGATGGTCTAGGGCTTAGGGGCGGGAGACCCCAGACCTTGGAAAAGGAAAAAAGAAAACTTTGGTCGTCTTGTTGTAGTCGAGGGCTCTTCGTTGACACCCGACACCACTGGCTGGTGGCCCTCGACGTCGCTGGAAATGGAGATCTCCAGGTCCAAATTCTTGAACGGCTGCTGTTGATGTTGCGAGCTTCTTCGCTGTTGTTGGTGTTATAGTTATCACTGTTGGTGTTGTTGCAACAGATGCTACTGCTACTGTTTTTAATTACTACAACGTCTGTGACTTTTAACTACTACAATGTCAGGACTTGACTGCGAAAGACGTTTTCATCTTGAAAAATTTTCGCAACTTGTTCTTTTGCTGACTGGTCGACAGCTAAAACCTTTTCCTTGTCTCGAAACAAGTTCTTTTTGAAATTTTGCCTCGTAGAACGAGTAGTAAAAAACCATTGATCAGTACCTTATCGTTTCTGGTCAACCAAAAACACTTCTTAAAAAGAAAAGAAAACAAAACACAAACTTGCAGAGATTCCAAAACTCATTTAGCTTCAGCAACAATGAAACTACTACTACTACTACTACTACTACTACTACTACTACTACTACTACTACTACTACTACTACTACTACTACTTGTTTTTAATGTTGGCACATTTTTGAAGGGAGGAGATAAGTCGATTTGAACTTAGAATGTAAAAGGGTGTAACTATATACAGCAAAGTTGTTTAACCGATGGTCTATCGATTTTCGCAAGCCATCAATTGTATCGTACTGCTACAAATGTACCAGTTGCATTCGCTTTCCTGCACCACAATTCTTATATTTTTACTTTATGCACCTATGATTAGGTTCACTGCTGAAATTACTCTATCGTTTTCGAGGATCATTTAAATGCATAAGAATTCCATTCAGTTATATACTTTTGGTTACTTGAAAACTTGAATTGCACCCCAAAAGTGATCCTAAAACTGGATTCAGTGTAGTGAAATATATTTTACTGTAACATTCGTGTTGCACTCCCCAAGTAATGTAGTTTGAGTTTCAGGCCGCATTAACTCGGTCTGCTTTTTCAAATCGTCGTCCTTATTGAATATTACGCAAGAAGTTGCACTGTGTCTTCGTTGGTTAACCCCTTGACACCGGTATTACTCGAAGCATGCGAGACACTGCTCCGGTTTTTTTTATCTAATGAGGCCACACAAACACACAAGTGCCAACGAGCTCGCGTCTATTTACGCTTACCGTTACAATAACATAGCGTCGTACATTTTCGTCTACCGGTTTATGAAAACGAACTATGTGAAGCTATTTATCATAATATGATACGCACGAGTTATTCTGCTCAAGTTAAAAAAATAGCTTGCGCGTGGTACAACTCAAAACATGGTATTATGCATGTAAAGTATCCGCATGTCATTGGTCTACTGCTAGTCTACTGCTAGTCTCATGACTTGAACGTAACCTAAAATACCTAAGATAATGCACGGGACGGCGATGCGCGCACCTCAAGAGATAAAGTACACGATAGCGAATGTAAACAGACGTCAGCCGCTAAAAAGCCCGCGATAGAGTTAGGGTAGCTCTACATCGTATATTTACGTTAACAGCGGGTAGTCAAGTAAAATTGTGATCGCATATTTGCGTCAAACGCTGTCAAGGAGTTAATAAAGAATAGGCTACGTCACACTTCACCGCCTGGAATGCTTGCAATTGCTCTGATGGAGTCTTGGAAAAGTTCCTGTATCTTCTGGGATGCAGTAATAATAATTTTTTCTGATGTTCGATAAGGGATTGCGGGGTAGATTCACCTTCGCTTGTTATACATCTCCACTAGGTTGACATTTTCTCTGTTAAGTAATTTAGTTAGGGTATTTCATACGACCGAAGGAAGGCAGGAAACACTTTTACAGTTCTTCTATTCGAACTCACTATTCATTTCTTTGATTAGTGACAGGCTTAAGCTTGTGTTTGTGTGTATGTGTGTGTGTGTGTGTGTGTGTGTGTGTGTGTGTGTGTGTGTGTTGTGTGTGTCCCCACGCTCAATAAATGATGATTCTGTTATTTTATCATTTACATTGTTCAACATGATTATTTTCTATCAGAAATTCTTTTATTAAACTAAAAAGCATTCTGTTGAAGGATTGAATATATTTCTTCTCTATTTTACTGTTTTCTTTCCTTAAAATACGCTTATTTTCGTTCAAATCATTTTTTGTGAGGCGTATCTAAACGCTGTAGCTATTTTGTTTGTTTACGAGTTATAGAAAAGAAAAAAAAAGTTTTTCTTTGCAAATTAGTCTTTTCCCCCAAAAGGGAAAAAAATTGATGCAAACTGTTAAAATCGCTGCCTCTCTATTTAGAAGATTTGCATTAAGAACGTTTTTCTATGTAGTTTCACTTGCTAGAAATCCACGACATGGGAAAACTAGACGAAACATGCCCGACTATCTCAAACATAAGAACCGAAACAACAACAACAACAACGACAACAATTATAAAAAATAAAAATAGGAAAACGAATGCATAAGAAGATTCCAGGAAATATTAAAATCCCAACTTAGCAGTAGAAATGTTATTACAGCTATCAATTCATGCGCTGTCTCGATCATTCGATACAGAGAAAGTATAATCAAATGGCACACCAAAAACTATAGGATATTTACAGGAAAACTAGGAAGTTGTTGTCGATATATAATATTTCACAAGATGCTGTTATTGACAGACTGTATATAAAACGCTGCGATGGTTTGACTGGCGTTGGAGATTGTGGTGTAGCAGAGGAACGTTGTATGTTTCAGAAAGTAAAGAAAAACGCTATGAGCTGTGAAAAGAGAAGGAACAATAAACGACAGAGAATAGAAAGAATATATATGGTTCCCTCTAGCTATGGCTGTTAATACAAGAAAAACACGTACGCCCCCAGAAGGTGAGGCGGGATTAGAAATTTGAATTTGAAATTAAGAAATATTTGGAAAATGTATAGAATTCACTTATTATAAACTTTCGAGTGAATGCGAAATAATTCTTTTTGGAGCAGTTGATCTCGAAGCGCATAAAACTATGTATAATAGCATGTAAATATTGGACTAAAAACACTTTTGTATAGAAACATACGAAGGCTACCTGTGGGACTCGAACCTATGTCCCCAGTAAACATGACAAATGCTCTACCACAGGACTAAAGCAACCCTTCAAACTTGTATATCCATTTTAAAATTTGTCTATCCATTCTTACCAGCAAGAATTGTATGTTGTCTACATCACAAGGGTTTAGAAACTTTTGAGAGAACGGGAAATAATTGTTTGGGAATAGTAGATACCGAAGTACACAAAAATATAAATAATGACATGGCTACAGGAAATTTGGTAGCTTTTGACTTTGTCTACACAAAAGGGCTTTTCAACCCAATATTTACATGTTATGATTTATAGCTTTATGTACTTCAGGATCCACTATTCCAAAAAATAATTATCTTTTTTGTTTTTGTTTACCTATTACGAAGTTCATTTACTTTCTGGTGGGTAGTAATTATGTAAAGAAAAAGAAGATGTGAAAAGTCGAAAAGGCAAACTGAATGGCAAAAATGCTTTGAATATTCTTCAAGAACACTGCTTTTAGAGGTATACGGACTTGGGGTTGGTTAAGGAAACGGGGGTGGGGGTTAAAGAATATTACAAACGGCACAGTAATGTCAGCTCAGGAACAGACCATAATGGATACCAACAGTTAGAAGACATAAAGATCAGGAGTATATGTTATTATTATATCGATTACGACTACATATAGGCATGGATGAAGACCCATGGCTCAGTGGTTAGAGCGTCGGGCTTACAATCATGAGGTCGTGAGTTCGATTCCTAGACTGGGCTGTGTGTTGTGTTCTTGAGCAAGATACTCTATTTCACGTTGCTCCAGTTCACTCAGCTGTAGAAATGAGTTGCGACGTCACTGGTGCCAAGCTGTATCGGCGTTTGCCTTTCTCTTGGATAACATCGGTGTCGTGGAGAGGGGAGGCTGGTATGCATGAGTGACTGCTGGTCTTCCATAAACAATCTTGCCCGGACTTGTGCAATTCCATGGTCATTTATGAACGAAGGGCTCTTCACCCTTTTACGAGGCGAAAGAGAAGAGACGATCGAAGTCTAACAGCCATGCACAGTAGAGGCAGTACAAAGGCTTGAGACATGATATAACTGCATTAGTTTAAGACTGGTAATTGTATTAGGCATGCAGTACAAGACATTCAGTTAACTATTGTGATCATAGAAGTTGTCGAAAATGATCAGGTAAAAAAATTATGGTATATGGAAATTCAGATAGAGTAAAGACTGCGACATTGCAGAATAGATATCGTTGTACTAGAGAAAAAAACATTAGGACTTGTAAGATTTTTGTAGAATTTGTCAATACAACATGAGCGTGAAACAAAAAAGGAAACAGGAAGGTGGTCAAATATGAGGACTGTAGAGAGAAAGGTAATAGGATCACTATGGAGAAAGTCTGAAAATATCACCAAACAGCTTAAGCATGTATCTTCAGTACACTTTCAGTTTTAAGATATGCCGAATGTCTGAAGATACGGGTAGCGGCTTGGTCTTCAGCGATTACATACATGCATGCATACACACACACATACATACATACATACATACATACATACATACATACATACATACATACATACACACACACATACATACTACTACTTGCTGCAGTGGTAGTGATAGTGGTAGTAGTAATAATGATTACATCAACAACAGCAATAGCAACAACAACGATGATAATAGTAAAGATTCTTTATTGACCACAATGGCCACACAATCCGCTTGAGACAATGCAAAGACAAATGATAAAACTCTTCAACTCTGCATTTGGCAGAGTTGCAGACCTGCTAAATTCATTTCCCTCGTTTGAGCCTACACTACCACGCTTCTTTTCGCAGAACTAGAAATTCTCATGTTCTGCTCTAAGTCTCAGTAGACCCGGATCCCTGTCTATGAAATTTACCTACATGCACCTCACACGGCATCCGTGTAAAGGACAATACAAAATTGTGGACAACTAAAAGTATTCCTATCTTTGCCTTTAACGAATATCCTATTTATTATAAGATTTGCGTGAGCTGTCGCTATTACTCCAGGTCCACTGTGGAACGTTCGGTTCATCCAGTCTGTAACGGTCTACTAGATTATAGCTCTCTAGTAAATCCTTGAGGCCAGGATTTTCCCACCTATCTGTCGAGCCAACACTATCCGCCCGTGCATCAAGGATAGTTTTAAAGTCTCCTAACAGAACTACCGTTTTTGAAGTCACTAGAAAGTGATGTAGGTCTCAATAAAAACCGAACTGCCTACACACCTTAGGAGCATAGACAGCTACCAACCTAAAGGACTGTTTACTCTCGTGGGTTACATCTAGGATGACCAGCCTACCTTTTTTTTCTTGCACTTGTGGTGTTGTAGCCTTGGCGGCAGTGGGGCTTTATTTTTCCTTGTTTCAGGGCAGGAAGCCTTTAAGTGAGTTACAGATCCACATATATGGCATCTTGCCATTCTACCCTCCACTAACGCTGACAGGTGGGTACCATCAAGGAGATCGAATAGATCTGGTAGCTGGTCGATATGGTCCTACTTGCATTGCAAAGTCAGTTCCATACCTATACCTAACCAGTTTTACTAAAGTATTTTCTTGACCACCAAGATTGTCACTTCATCTAAACCTAACAAGACGACCGCCACTAACCAGGTAATGGATTTTTTCTGGCAGCTCATTCAGCACCCTAATCTTGGCAAGGCGTTGACCGCGAAAGCTGGGGATTATGAAAAAGTTGTCATTCCTCAAAGTGGTTGCGGAATTACATCTAGCTTCTTCCGTCCCAAATCTCACCTCAGTGGTTCTAAACTTCTTTCCTCGGGTGATATGGGTCTTCTGTTCCCACAGGCGCCCAAGGCACTTTTGTATTTCACTCTCAGGAGCATTTTCACCCGCCGAGACTTGACTCCGATGCAACGGTATGTTACCGTGCATCTTGCGATATTTTCTATCACGTCGGATAGCCGGTTTAGAGCTACTTTTCTCCCATCTCTTTTTACAATTTTTCTTGCCAATTTTAATTCTTTTTCATCAGTGTGGAAACTTCCCATTTTCCCGCCGCAAAAACGCAGAGGTAATATTTGCGTTTTTATGTTTCGTTTCTTTCGTACTGTTGCTGCTGTTATTATTATTATTGTTGTTGCTGTCACCGCTGCTGCTGTTGCTGTTGTTATTCTCGTTGACCACACCAAATGTTTTGACGTTGTTTAGAGACGAAACATTTTTCGCTTCGGGGATGTCATTAAGTTTAGGCCATTCGACATTCATATTCTCAATTCTTTTCCCGTTTTCAGTTTTCTCCGACAAGGAACGCGTTCCTTTGTCGAGCATTATTATGATGGCTTCTTTATCAGCCATCTTTAAATGATTAAAGAAAATTGCAAAATATTTGTTTTTGCCGAAAGCAGTTAAAATTCAAAACTTATTGATGCGCACCCCTGCAAAACAGGAGGTCTGTTTCTACACAAAAACACTATTTGTGCAATCCAGACAGTCTCAGAAATGCAATGGTAACAATAAAAATGAAAACACGGAGCCTTAGAAGGCCGAAAAGATTATAGACACTTTTTTAATTTACGGAGCTTCAAAATTCCGTGACTTTGAAGTATGGTAGCTGGGAAAAAAAGGATGTAGGAAAAGTTCTCAGAGTGCAAAGAATCACCTGGTCATCGATAAAACAGTTTTGAGGCATTGTAAAAAACATCATACAAGCATGTCCATGGCTTGAATTGACTTTAAGAAGGCATATTATATGATGCCTCATTCTTGGATCGTTGAATGCCTGCAGATGATTGGTGCTGCTGACAACATCACAAATTTTCTGATGCATAGCGTGAAAGAGTGGAAAGCCAAATTGTACTTAAGTAATATATTAAAAAGGGAATCTTTCCAAGGTGACACGTTTTCTCCGTTACGTTTTGTAATTGCACTAATACCCATAACAATGACACTTAGGAAAGTTAAGATGGGTTACCGATGTGGGAAGAAAGGCCCATCATTGAACCATCTTCTATTCATAGATGACCTGAAATTGTTCGGGAAATCTGAAAAAACAGATAGATTCCTTAACCAAAACAGTCCAGAAGTGTGGTAGGGACATCGGTATGGAATTTGGGATTGCCAAATGCTCAGTACTTAATATGAAAGGAAGGAAGAAAGCAGTATGCAGAGGATTGTTGTTACCACCAGGAGAGACTATAGTTGAACCCGACAGATATTTAGGGATTTTGGAGCTGTGACATCTTACACTGAGAAATGAAAAGTCAAGGTCAGCGAAGCGTATCAAAAATGTGTGAAGATGGTGTTTAAATCGAATCAGAATGCCAAAATTTGATCACCACAATGAAAATCTGGGCAGTTGCGGTGGCCAGGTGGACTAAGAAGGAAATATCAACACTGGATAGAAAGACGAGAAAGTTGATGACGCTGCATGGGGCGTTACAACCTAAAGCAAACGTAAACAGACTCCATATGAAAAGAAAGAATGGTGGCAGAGGACTAATTAGTATAGACCAATGTATAAGGAGAGAAAGGAGAACGCTTGCTGAATATTTGATAAATTGTGATGAAGATCTGCTGCAATATGCCGTGAAAGATATGGGTGTAAATGCAGATGAAATGATGGGCAAGGAAGAATTTAACCAAGGAGCTGAGATGAAGAGAAAAGAAGACTTCTTGAAATGAGAATGCATGGACAGTTTGAAGGGAATACACAAAATGTTAAGGATAATACAGCATCGTGGGCATGGCTTGATCGAGGTGATTTGAAGCGTACCACCATTGCTGTACAAGACCAGGCTCTCGTTACCAATTCAGTGAAGTATAACATCTATAAAACTTTTGACACCCAGAAATGCAGACACTGTGAAAAGAATGTGGAAAATGTTATCCACTTGGTAGGTGGATGTGAGATCCTACAAGCGCCGCCACGATAAAGTGTATGTGTATCTTCATTGGTTCTTATGCCGTAAATATTAATATGAAGTAACAGAGAACTGGTATGAGCATGTACCAAGTAAAGTTATGCAGGAGGATGGAAAAGTAACAATTCTCTGGGACTATGATTTTCAGACAGATCCTGTAATCAAACACCGTCGGTCGGATATTATTATATTGAATTAGAGAGACAAGTACTGTCAGATCATTGATGTAGCCATACCAAATGACATGAATGTTGTGAGTGAAGAAGTTGAAAAAATCACCAAGTGCTCTGAATTGAAAGTGGAGATGGCAAGACTGTATGGAATGCGAGAGAATAATGTAAAAGTGATACCAATGGTGATCGGAGCGTTGGGCTCAATCCCATTGAAACTTCAAAACTTCTTAATGTAACTGGAAATCCCATGCATGATTGATGTCTTGCAAAAAGCAGCCTTATTGGGCAGAATACACATCTTAAGAAAAGTATTATCTGTCTGAGGTCCTTGTTGTGACTTGACAGATGACTAAAGTCTCCGCTGCATTTTTGTCTACACTGTGTTACGAAGGAATAATGATAATAATAAGTGAGTATTGAAAGCAGAGTGAACGAAACAATTTCCTATTTCACGAACGTCTCCTCTAGACTTGCTCCAAACCACTACAAGTTGTGGCGACACGATAAGGTAGCGAAAGTGCTACATTTGAAACTGCGTAAAGTGGGGGCTAGAGAAAGGCAAGACTTGGTATAAGCGCAAACAGCAGAGAGTGGCGGAGTCGGAGACTTGCAAAATCCTCTGAGATTTCCCAGTCCAAACAGATCAAATGCATAACACACTGGACCTAGTGGTGGTAGACAGGTGCACCACATGTCCTATATAGTTGATGTTGTGTATCCCTTTGATCTATGAATAGTCAAGAAGGGTGGGTCGGTGGGGGGCAAAAAATAAAAGATAAATAAGTACGAAATAGCCCGGCTATGGAGAATGAAGAAGGTGAGGATAGTGCCAATTATTGTTGGGTCCTTGGGGACAGTATCAGAAGGCATAATGAGGAATATAAAGGAAATCGAAATAGATTGCCCAGTAGAACTGTTAAAAAAGGTTTGCCTGCTTGGCACGGTCAGAATAATCAAGTATTAGATAGTTGAAAAGAATAGATAGCATGGTACCGTAGGCTGCAGGCAGCAAGCCCGCCACGCTTGCACGACTTCAAAAGTTTCGCGATCTGAGATAAAAAGAAATAATAATATTGATGATGATGATGATCATGATGAGGATGATGATGATGAGGATGATGATGATGATGATGATGATAATAATAATAATAATAATAATAATAATAATAATAATAATAATAATAATAATAATAATAACAACAACAATAACAATAATAATAATCCTTTCTCTATTAACCAAAATGAAGCAGATTGACAAATTTATTTTTTGAAACAGTTGAAGGCACACAAGAAGTCGAAATATCGTTCACTAGATAATGGCACTCTTCTTTTAATTTTGAATTTAATAATAATAATAATAATAATAATAATAATAATAATAATAATAATAATAATAATAATGATAATGATAAGAATGAGGGCCAACCTTAGGAATTCCGCATCTGGAAGAGTGTGGATGAAACCATTGCCCATATCATGAACGAATGCCCTAGACTTGCCTCAAACCACAAGTTGTGGCGACACGACCAGGTAGCGAAAGTGTTGCATTGGAAACTGTGAAAAGTGGGGGCTAGCGTGAGGCAAGGCTAGAGTTGGAAACCAGCAAGATCCTCTGGGATTTCTATATCCAAACAGATCAGATGCTAGAGCATAATAGACCGGACCTAGAGTGGTGATGGACAAGGTGCACTACATATGCTATATAGTTGATGTTGCATGTCCCTTCGACCCACGAATATTCAAGAAGGAAGACAAAAAGATAGATACAACCTTCTTAAGTCCGAAATAGCCCAGTTATGTAAAATGATGGTGATGATGATGATTGTGATGATGAAAGTGGCGAGAATGGTACGAGTGAACGGGCCTGCCCTCAGTATAACGCCTATAGTTGGAAAAAGTAAAGGAAATGAAAAAAAGGCACCTGCCCCAAAAGTCAGGGCACTCATAGTTTTTATGGAGTTTTTTCATGAGCAGCCCTCGAACGTCTCCTCCTTATTGAGGATTACACATTGTTGATCTCTTTTTTGTTTGTTTTTTTATTTTATTAGTCTTCTTTACACGCAAAACCGTCCCAACTACACACACTCACATACATACACGCACACATTTTTTTGTTTTGTCCTGTGCTGTCCATAATGTTTTTCTTCATGTAAACCCATGTGGTTAATAAAGAAATCATTATTATTGACGTCATAAGAATTTAGAAACTTCAGGAACGGGAAATAATTATTTTTATTAGGAATTCTTCTTCTTCTTCTTCTTCTTCTTCTTCTTCTTCTTCTTCTTCTTCTTCTTCTTCTTCTTCTTCTTCTTCTTCTTCTTCGTCTTCTTCTTCTTTATCTTCTTCTTCTTCTTCTTCTTCTTCTTCTTCTTCTTTCTTCTTCTTCTTCTTCTTCTTCTTCTTCTTCTTCTTCTTCTTCTTCTTCTTCTTCTTCTTCTTCTTCTTCTTCTTCTTCTTCTTCTTGACGCATGTTTCATCGGAGAGAAAAAAGTTTGTCAAACGAAATAAGATAAAATATGTGACTGGACAGAGAAAATATATATGGAAAAATAAAACAGTTAAAATATGTGAGTTTATGCTGCACTACGCACATACAGACAGACACATATTAGATAGATAGATAGATAGATAGATAGATAGATAGATAGATAGATAGATAGATAGATAGATAAACAAACACATAGATAGATGGGTAGATAGATAGATACAGAATTTGCTGATATCTAAGTGCGTTTTTTTCGGGCAAATGTATGTAGTTAAATGAGCGAATTAAAGGAGAGTTTTAATATTTCCTCAAGCCAAACATGGATGACTGTGCATTCCCAGTTGGGGGAAACTTCAAGTAGTTAATAAGACCTCAGCAATAACGTCCAAAAATCTTTCTAAGAAACCAGGAATGTAATTTGAGCAAACAACTACTTTGATGTCTAAAATCTGTCTGTGGCAGCGAGTCAGAACTGGATATTAGCATTAATAGCACGTGCTACTGAGCTTGACACTACTTGGTCTATATTAGTGATTCTAGTTAACAACTGTTTGCGAATTTTTGTCGAGAACAGATACAGAGTTGCAATGAATCCCCCGATGGAATATGCGAGGAAGTTATGTTGTCACATACTGCGGAAATCATCAGAAAAGATGAACATTATAAGTTATTCCTGGAAATATTCTTGATTAGCATTTTTCGGATCATGTAAAAAAGAAAAGTAAAGAAGAAAAAAATATGGAGAAAAAGAGATAATATAAGAGAGAAAGAAAACTCGAAAGCAAGAATATACAAGAGGAAAGCAAATACTAAGTCTGATTCGAATCCACGAGAAGACAAACTGCCAATATCTGAGGTGTTGTTTTAATGAATTTAAAGAATTGATACTAAAACACGTATTCAAACACACAAATACAGATATATTTACGCATGTGTGGAGCGTGAGAATAAATGCGCCTGCGTATTCATACATACATACAAACATACATACCTAAAAATATACATACATACATACATACATACATACATTATATATATATATATATATATATATATATATATATATATAATATATATATATATATATATATATATATACATACATGGAGGGAGGGTTGGCTCGATATATGAATGGTTGGACAGACAGAAAGACCGACAAATAGATGGGTGGATGGGTGGATAAGTAGATAGACAGATAAATAGATGGATAGATAGTAGGAAGGTAGATAGATAGATGGAAGGATAGATAGAAAGATAGACTGATGGCTAGATATTTAGATGGAGTGATAGATATATAGCTAGATAGATAGTAATAAAAATGAAATAGTTTAAAACAAACAGGCACAGAGATACGTTTAATCATAATAAATCGAAATAGATAAAAGAACAATAGGGCAAAATATGCTGTCATAGCATTTTTTTAATGGACGGCTGGCTGACCATATTACTTCTATTATTAAAGAAAAATTAACAAGCTTCCACAACTCTAGAGAAACGTGTTAGTTAACAAACTTTCTTCATGGAAACAATCCAAAGAGTGTTATTGTTATATTTAGCATTTGGATATAATCCATAAACTAAGTTTATTAACTGATGCAATTAAGGTTTAGCCATCTCCCAGAAATCC
>NC_043000.1:62563669-62591169 GCF_006345805.1 Octopus sinensis | reverse complement strand
ATACACGATCCCTATTGATCGTTCTTTTTTTTCCTCTTCCCCTTTCCCCCCTTTTTTCTTCTTTTTTCATTTCTCTTTCCTTTTGTTCCTTTTCCTTTCCTTTTTTTTCTTTTTATTCTTTTTATTTTATTCAATTTTTTTTGTTTGTTTTTGTTCTTTTCTTCCCTTTTACGATCCCTCTTGATCGAAAACCTACGCCACCCCTTTTTTCATCCCCCAAAAGAAAAGCTCTACCTTGTAACTTGTCCCATCTGTGTGCAGCCCTGTGTGGCCAATAAAGAAACTTATCTATATATATATATATAAATAAAGGAGCACTCCGTTGGTTACGACGACGAGGGTCCCAGCTGATATGATCAACGGAACAGCTTGCTTGTGAAATTAAAGTGCTGAGCAATCCACAGACACATGTACCCCTAACGTAATTTTCAGGGAGATGATTCAGCGTGATACAGAATGTGACAAAGCTGGCCTTTTGAAATACATGTACTACTCATTTTTGCCTGCTGAGTGGATGGAGCAACGTGAAATAAAGTGTCTTGCTCAAGGACACAACGCATCACTGGGAATTGAACTCACGACCTTATAATCGCGAGTCGAATACTCTAACCACTAAGCCACGCGCCTTCACACACACACACACACACACACATGCATGTTTGTATGTGTACATACATACAAACGTTCACACACACACACAGACGCTCACACACGCACATATATTTTCACATAGACATGGGCGCATGAGCACACACCACTTACGTTGGTTACTATTTTGTAGAGTTAAGCCTGTTGCGATCCTAACTCTTATTCGCAGCTAGTCACTACATCCAGTATCAATTCTAAATATCTTTTTCCTCGAAAGGGAGGTAAGAAGTAAGTAAAAGCAAAAAGAGGTAAAATAAAAAGGAAACGGAAGAGAAACTCATGAGTTTCAGCATTACTCGTTGAATGGGGAAGAAAAGGAAATGCAGGAATTTGAATGAAAAGGAAAGGATAAGAAATACAAGGTTGTCATATTTACAAACAAATTAGATGTTACTGCTGTTTTGGAGTTTAGGTGTGGCATGGGAAGTTTTCTGTGCTTGACCAAATACTGTCTTTCTTTTGTAATTTAGTTTATTTATAACATTATTATTATAGTTATTATTATATTATTATTATTATTATTATTATTATTATTATTATTATTATTACTATTATTATTATTACTATTATTATTATTATTATTATTATTATTTATTATATTATTATTATTATTATTATTATTATTATTATTATTATTATTATTATTTCTGTAGCCCATCTTTTATGCCAAGACAAAACAATGTACGTGATAACACTTCCAATCAGTTAAGATCAGAAGCCACAAGAGCCACTGTCAGGTACTGCATCAGAGCATTCATCATCATCATCATCATCATCATCATCATCATCATCATCATTATTATCATCATCATCATCATCATTATTATTATTATTATTATTATTATTATTATTATTATTATTATTATTATTATTATTATTATTATTATTATTATTATTATTATTATTATTATTATTATTCAGTAGTTTTATTTTTATAGCGTGCTTTCACTTCACTACCGAGCGCAGCTCTGTGTGCCTTGGGTATGTGCTGTGATTTGTTGTGATGCTCTGATGTTTATTGTATGGAAAGTGCTCTGCGTAGGATGTGTGCAGTGCCTAGTAGTGCAATTTCTGTATGTTATATATGTTTTGTAAGTCCTGGTGTTTTTGTTATGTATTTGTCTGAATATTTTTTTATCATGCCTAATGCACCTACTATGATAGGAATTGTTTCTGTTTTCAGATTCCACATTCTAGTTACCTCTATTTCCAGGTCTTTGTATTTTGAGAGTTTCTCCATTTCTTTTAGAGACACGTTGTCATCTGCCGGTATTGATACATCAATTAGAAAGCATTTTTTTTCTTCATGATCTCTGACAACTATATCTGGGTGTTGGCCTTAATTTCTCTATCTGTGTGTATCGGCATATCCCAGAGTATGGTTGCTTTCTCGTTTTCTGTAACCTTTTCTGGTGTGTGCCTATACCATCTTTTTTCTGTTGTTATTCCATAATGTTGGCATAGCTTCCAGTGTATGTAGGTTCCAACTCTGTCATGTCTGTGAATATATTCCTTCTTAGCCAGGACTGGGCAGCTAGAGATAATATGATTTATTGTTTCTTGTCCATCTCCACATATTCTGCAGTTACTTGTAATATTTCTTTTCATTACATGTTTTGGTAATTTCTGGTGGGGAGGCTTTGGTCTTGTGCTGCAATTAAAAATCCCTCTGTTTCTGCTTTGAGTCCTGAGCTTCTCAACCATTGCTGGGATCTTTCTTTGTCTATTTCTTTTGCGTTTAGTTTAGTGCAGTATTTACCATGAAGGGGCTTTTCTTGCCATCGTTTTATCATGGTTCGTTGCTGTTCTATTTTTAGTTTGGATTTCATTTGTTTTATAGCTTTTGTTGTTTCTTCATCATCTTCTTCTTCTTCTTCGGTTTATTAGGTAGTATGATTTCTTGTTTGTATTTGTCAGCTTCCTTAAATACTGAGAACAGTTTTTTGTTTTGCTCGTGTTTTGCTGCTATCTGGATCAGTTTTCCTTCCTTCTGAAGTAGGTATTTTTGCAGTCCTATGGTGGTTATTTTATAGTAGTTTTCCAGCTGTATAAGGCCTCTACACCACCTTCATTACGTTGTATATATAGTCTTTCTATGTCAGATTTTGGGTGATGCATCCTAGATCCTGTCAGTATTTTTCTTGTTTTCCTATCTATTTTGGACAGTTCATTTCGTGTCCAGTTAAGGATATTGTAGCTGTAACTTATAACTGGGACAGCTAAAGTGTTGATACCTATTATCTTGTTTTTAGCATTGAGCTCTGTTTTTAGTATTGATCTAACTCGTCTATATATTCTTTTTTTATTTTCTCTTTCATTTGTGTGTGTTGTGTCTTATCTAGTTCATGGATTCCTAAGTATTTGTAAGTTTGGCTTTGGTCTAATTCTTTTATTTCATTGGTTTTATCTAGTGTGATGTTGTTACTTTTAACTAGTTTTCCTCTTTTCATGGTTACTTTGGCGCATTTTTCTAATCCAAATTTCATATCTATTTCTTTGGTAAATCCATGAACTGTCTTTAATAGTGTTTCCAGCTGTTTGTCATTTGCAGCGTATAGTTTTAGGTCATCCATATATAAAAGGTGGCTGATCATTTTGCCGTAACATTTATATCGCATCCAGTTCTATTTAGCATATCAGATAGAGGTGACAGTGCCAAGCAGAAAAGGAGTGGAGAGAGCGTGTCTCCCTGGAATATTCCTCTTCTGATGGGGATGTCTTTGGTTTTCATGAGTCCCTCTTTTGTTTGGAGATGTAGGACTGTTTGCCATTTATTCATAGAGTGCTCTACGAATTTTATGATTGTTGGTGCTACTTTGTTAATGGCTAGTGTTATTATTATTATTATTATTATATTATTATTATTATTATTATTATTACTATTATTATTATTATTATTATTATTATCATTATTATTATTATTATTATTATTATTATTATTATTACTATTATTATTATTACTATTATTATTATTATTATTATTATCATTATTATTATTATTATTATTTCTGTAGCCCATCTTTTATACCAAGACAAAACAATGTACGTGATAACACTTCCAATCAGTTAAGATCAGAAGCCACAAGAGCCACTGTCAGGTACTGCATCAGAGCATTCATCATCATCATCATCATCATCATCATCATCATCATCATCATCATTATTATCATCATCATCATTTTATTATCATTATTATTATTATTATTATTATTATTATTATTATTATTATTATTATTATTATTATTATTATTATTATTATTATTATTATTATTATTATATTATTATTCAGTAGTTTTATTTTTATAGCGTGCTTTCACTTCACTACCGAGCGCAGCTCTGTGTGCCTTGGGTATGTGGCTGTGATTTGTTGTGATGCTCTGATGGTTATTGTATGGAAAGGGTTCTGCGTAGGATGTGTGCAGTGCCTAGTAGTGCAATTTTCTGTATGTTATATGTGTTTGTAAGTCCTGGTGTTTTTGTTATGTATTTGTCTGAATATTTTTTTAATCATGCCTAATGCACCTACTATGATAGGAATTGCTTCTGTTTTTAGATTCCACATTCTAGTTACCTCTATTTCCAGGTCTTTGTATTTTGTAAGTTTCTCCATTTCCTTTAGAGACACGTTGTCATCTGCCGGTATTGATACATCAATTAGAAAGCATTTTTTTTCTTCATGATCTCTGACAATTATATCTGGGTGTTGGCCTTAATTTCTCTATCTGTGTGTATCGGCATATCCCAGAGTATGGTTGCTTTCTGGTGTGTGTTTATACCATCTTTTTTCTTTTGTTATTCCATAATGTTGGCATAGCTTCCAGTGTATGTAGGTTCTAACTCTGTCATGTCTGTGAATATATTCCTTCTTAGCCAGGACTGGGCAGCCAGAGATAATATGATTTATTGTTTCTTGTCCATCTCCACATATTCTGCAGTTACTTGTTATATTTCTTTTCATTACATGTTTTTGGTAATTTCTGGTGGGGAGGCTTTGGCCTTGTGCTGCAATTAAAAATCCCTCTGTCTCTGCTTTGAATCCTGAGCTTCTCAACCATTGCTGGGATTTTTCCTTTGTCTATTTCTTTTGCATTTAGCTTAGTCCAGTATTTACCATGAAGTGGCTTTTCTTGCCATCGTTTTATCATGGTTCGTTGCTGTTCTAGTTTTAGTTTGGATTTCATTTGTTTTATAGCTTTTGTTGTTTCTTCTTCTTCTTCTTCTTCTTCTTCTTCTTCTTCTTCTTCTTCTTCTTCTTCTTCTTCTTCTTCTTCTTCTTCTTCTTCTTCTTCTTCTTCTTCTTCTTCTTCTTCTTCTTCGTCTTCTTTTTCATATTTGTTAGGTGGTATGATTTCTTGTTTGTATTTGTCAGCTTCCTTAAATACTGAGAACAGTTTTTTGTTTTGCTCGTGTTTTGCCGCTATTTGTATCAGTTTTCCTTCCTTCTGAAGTAGATAATTTTGCAGTCCTATGATGGTTATTTTATAGTAGTTTTCCAGCTGTATAAGGCCTCTACCACCTTCTATACGTTGTATATATAGTCTTTCTATGTCAGATTTTGGGTGATGCATCCTAGATCCTGTCATTATTTTTCTTGTTTTCCTATCTATTTTGGTCAGTTCATTTAGTGTCCAGTTAAGGATATTGTAGCTATAACTTATAACTGGGACAGCTAAAGTGTTAATACCTATTATCTTGTTTTTAGCATTGAGCTCTGTTTTTAGTATTGATCTAACTCGTCTATAATATTCTTTTTTTATTTTCTCTTTCATTTGTGTGTGTTGTGTCTTATTTATATTATTATATTATTGGGCATTGTTGTGTGGCTTCTATCTACATTTTCCTGATGTATTTTTTCTTTTAGATGTTCTATTTCTATTTCTGATATTTTTTGCGTTGAGAATGTATCTTCGTACGTTAGCTAGTTTATTAGGGTTCATTGCTGTATCCAAGTCTATATTTATGTTATTTCCCTTCCATATTTTATACGTATGTGTTGTTGTGTTTTCATTATTTAGGTAGAGCACTGCCGTAAAGTGAGCGTGTAGGATAGAAATGTATTCCTCACGTGTCCATTTATGTCTTTTGGGTTTTATTTGCGGGACATGAGGAACAACGTCCGGCCCATTATTTTGACGGTCGTCATTTTCGTAGGGTACCGGTCCGTTCATTTCTGTTGTCACATTGTTTTGCACGTGTAGTTTTTCGTACATTTGTGTTGTAAGTTTAAAGTACATACTTCCAGATTGCTATTCTTGTGTTGAATAATATCGTTGTTATTTAATTTCTTCGTAGTTTTTTTTACATGGTGTTTGGGGTCGGGGATGATTTGGTGTTGATGGATCGTAATGTTTGACGTATGTTTACATGTGTTGTGTTAGAGGTGGAGATGATATCGAGTTAAAATACATCATTTCGTTTCGAAAATAGTTATAAATTTCAATGAGTATTACTTACTCGGATATAGTCCAATCCTTTGTCAGTAAATTTTTGGCTCCATATGACGTCTTTGTTTTCGATGTCTGTGGATAGATTTCGGAGCACTGTTTTATCGTTCTCACATCTTAAACGTCTCCGGTGTTCTCTCTTATTATTATTATTATTATTATTATTATTATTATTATTATTATTATTATTATTATTATTATTATTATTATTATTATTATTATTGTTATATTATTATTATTATTATTATTATTATTATCATTATTATTATTATTATTATTATTATTTTATTATTATATTATTATTTATTATTATATTATTATTATTATATATTATTATTATATTATTTATTATTATTATTATATTATTATTATTATTATTATTACTATTATATTATTATTATTATTATTATTATTATTATTATTATTATTATTATTATTATTATATTATTATTATTGAGTGAGAAAGCAGTGCATGCCATCAAAGTGACACTGGGGTAAAATATGCGAAGGCCAGTATACCCATCATGACTACCCGTCTGATAAGGGTACACCAAGCACATGCATCACAACCATATGTGTGCGTCATGGTGATCTCAAAACAAGATAAACAGCGCATGACCTTGCAGGTGGGGGCCCAGTTAGAATTTTTTTCTGGTCGGGTAACCCATCCCACTCAAAAGGTCCCTGATTAAGGGTTGTTTAAGGATGTTTCCAGAGGTGAATTATTCGAACCCCAATGAATCTCTCTCAACACTTGGCTATGATGCTCCCCCACTACTTCTGCTCATGATTAGAGATGCACATATCGTCAGCCACTGAGGGACATGCTCAACTGGTTAAGGTCAAACAACTGACAAGTAAATCTGTGGTATCGAGCAGAATATTTGTAGCCCATCTTTTATACCAAGACAAACCAATGTACATGATAACACTTCCAGTCAGTTAAGATCAGAAGCCATGAGAGCCGCTGCTTGGTACTGCATCAGGGCATTTATTATTATTATTATTATTATTATTATTATTATTATTATTATTATTATTATTATTATACTTCCGGTTGGAAAGCTAGGACGTCGGTGGAAGCTTGACAGGTATTTTTGTTATCAAAACTACTGTTTTTGTTGATATCTTTATATATAAAAGAGAAGTTGTGTGTCTGTCTCCTACGATTTAGATTCCTAACTACTCCCACATTTTGTGGTGCAGTGTAACCAAAAGCGGGTATCTTATAGTCATGATTCATATCGAGCCCTTCTGGGTATTAGCGCGCGTCTACGATGAGTCTACGATTTTAAAAATAATTTACCATAATTTTTTCCAATTTAATACATTTTTTTGCTAAGGGAAATAACTCTCTAAAAATGTCTACGATGAGTCAACGATTAAAAAAAAAATTACCATAATTTTTTTCCATTTTTAATGCATTTTTTTGCTATTTTTTGGCTATAACTCTCTAAAAATACTTATATAGTTATTTCCCTTACAAACCCGAGCAACGCCGGGCGATACTGCTAGTTATTGTTTAAAAGAGAACATAAGACAATAGTCTTTGTCCCCAGAAAAAAGAACTAAATAATATTTGGGCTTTGTGCACAAATATTAGTATTTGTGAAATGATTACACGTTAGCAAGTGAAAAATGGCGTGGAGGGGTGTAACCATTTTGTGATAACAGGAAAAGTCACAAAACTGCAATTTTACTGACTCAGGTAACAATTTCGAGGACAAAATTGATAACGAATCAAAAAGCACCACACACTCTTTGGACAATGATAAAATTAACCGTAAAGAGCAAATTACTAATACGACAGAGAAAAGCAACACAATAGTGGCCACACAATCACTCGATAGTCGTATAGGCAACTGTCGACTCTCCAAACAGAAATAAACACAGTAAATAACCACTCTCACAACACGGAACAGAGAAGCTTATCATGAAACAATAACAGAACGAATAACGACAACAAAAACATGGACGAGAACACAACCAATACCAACGTCAAAACCAGCTGCAGAGAAGCGGATGTATTTGAAAGAAACAATAACAGTAACAACGCGAACGATTCCACCACTCCTATCGACTGTGAGAGCGGAACAAGTACTTTCGCAGCAACAGCTGCGAAATGTCAACAAAAGTACTATGAAATAGACATCTCCAACAAAAAAGAGATGTTAGCCCTAGCCCACAAACTCATAAAAAGAGAAAAAGCCTGAGCAAACCTTGCAATCTCAGCCAAAGTGGAGGTATAAATTGAGAAGAGGACAGTAAAATATAAGTGCGTCTCGGTGTAGTCTCGGAGAGCAGAACAGCCCTCCCACCTTCGTGATGCGCAGACTTGCGTTATCTCCAACAGATCTATCCACGACAATCTCCACCTCACGCGATACATCATAGAGAGTGTTGGTAAAGAACCTAGCATGGGTGGGGCCCTAATCAATTTGGATCAATCGAAGGATTTTGATAGGGTCGACCATCAATACTTGAAGGCTGTCCCTAAGGCAATTGGTTTCGGTCACGTTTTCAGAAGCTGGATCGCTGCACTGTACAGCGACATCTCTTCGGTGGTCAAAGCAAATGACCACCTTCCAGAATCGTTTAGCATCACACGTCCGGTCCGTCAAGGTTGCCCACTCTCACCCTTTCTCTACGTACTGGCACTCAAGCCATTACTGCAGAAGATGGATGTTTCGAGGGGCATCCCGCGTGAAATAGGATGCAGAAGGTTCGTGTCGGTATATGCTGACGACAACACCGTGATAGTGTCGGACGTCCCAGAAATCGAGATGGTCGGCATACCCTAAGGGAATATGAAGCGCTGAAAGGAGCAATGATTAACCAGGGAAAGTCAGGGGACCTGCAGCTCGGCACCTAGAGAGGCAGGCCTTTGCCGACCGACAGCTTGTAGGGTGCTGGACTGAAGGACCGGTTAAGTTACTCGGGGTCTGTTTCGGTCCGGACCTCCAAGTGGACAAGAACTGGGGTGAGGTGACAGACAGGGTTGCCAGTCTCACCCAGAAATGGGCTGAGAGGAAGCTGTCTCTGAAAGATCGGGTGGAGGTGGCGAATGCGTACATCGCATCCGTCATATACTACCGCCTGACTGTCGTCCTTTGTTCCGTTTCGTGGCTGAACGGGCTGATGAGCTTGCTCTTCTGCTTCCTGTGGAAGGGACAGGTACCGCTTGTCAGAAGGTTCATTTGTTGTCAGCACCCGTTGCGTGAAAGACTGGGCATGCCGTAGCTGATGATGTGCGGACATGCGCTGAGGTTGCGACATCTCCAGCAATACCTTAATGGTGAGCAGTTGTAGTCGCTGTTTGTTGGATGCGCTTTTCCGCAGTTCATCTGATTGACGGAGCGACAATCTTGGATAAGGTGTAGACCGAGGGAGGACACTTGGCACATAGAGTGTCTCCAAGCGCTCACAGGCCTCGGCCAGTGGGGAAATGCGGTCGGTGGAAGTTCCACCTTGGAGTTCTTTTGGGGATTAGTGGAGGGCTAGAATGACGATGTTCTCGGAGAGGTTCTGGGTGTCGAGGGGGATCAACTGGCTGGTCTCTTCCGGTGGGCTTTCTGACTGAGGCCTATAGACAACTTCCAGAAGTCACTGGCCTCGCAGTGCTACCGAGAGGCTTTGCCGGTTCACAATAAGCTCTTCAGGCATGGGTGTGCAGTCAGACGGGCTTGTCCGAGATGCACGCAGGGTGATGAAACCGTTCGTACATGCTCTCGTGCATGCTCTCGTACAGTGTCCACGCATTGCTGACTTGTGGAGCTTCATCGAATAGTTATTATGTGTAGGACGGATCGGTCTATCGTCCGAGTCCATCGTGAAGATTGCCCCGCCTCCTTCCTTTGGCCGGGAAGGACAGGCAGTTTTTTTTGTCTGGTGGACATGATTGAAAGGGATGAAGACAGGTACCGTCCTCTTCGGCCAAGGCTTCATTGACTTTTTCAGGTTTCACCTGAAAAGGAAAGTGAGGCTGGAGAGGGAGGTGCTGTCACCCAGTAAGTTTGTTGAAAAGTGGGTAAATGTGGCAAGAATGGCTCGTGTAAATGGACTTACTCTAAGTGTGCGCCTATAGAACGGATGGAATGAAGACGAGAAGGATGCCTACCTGAAGTGCCTTTGGTGCTAGGGGATCCAAAGGGTGAATAGATCTTTATATTTTCTAAGTTTATCAAATTCTTTTGCGGATATATTATGGTCACAGGGTATGCTCATACCAATTAATAAACAGACTTTATTGCCTTTGTCTTTCACAACAATATCTGGTGTATTTGCCTTGATGGTCATGTCTTGATTTGTACTCTACAGGTGCTAAAACCTTACATCCAGAAATTAGGTGGTCGACTGTTTCTATCTCATCGCTGCAGTATCAGCACTTTGGGTTTATACTGTTTTTCATCACATTGGCTTGATAGTTCCTAATGGTGGAGTCGACAATAGTGGCAGAGACAACAACCGTCTCTGCATCTTCTACAATACAGGGCTCAATACTAATAATTTTAATGTAGTACAAATTTGTCTAACGAAACAAAAAGGAAAACTACAACAATACACCAAACCGCTTGTTCTATGGTTAATCTGGAAGTGCGGCCCTCCAGGAGAGAATCATACAGCTATGCCTGAGAATAATAAAAATATATTAATGGTTCCTAATTGAGGTACAAGGCTTGCAACTTTTGAGGGAAGGGGTTTTATTCGATATCTTCAACCTCAATTATTAGCTTCTTTTCTTGATTTCAAAAGGTAAAGAGACAGAACAAATGTCACCCTAACCCTAACTCAATAATAGCCTTTGTTCGTTCTGTTGCGTAACAGATGTTGGTTTCATCCTTAGAAAGCAAGACTCACCAGTATAAACGAACTTCCTCGGTGAAACACATTTCAATTTTGCTCAGCATGTCCCGCGGGGTGGATGAAAGTATTGCAGAAATAGCAAAATATTTCTCAAATCCCACCCTCTTAAGAAGGACACATCGTATAATGTATTTCTAGATGCATTGTATCTGAATATATCGTCATAACTTTTAATAGATGTATGAGGGATCAAAGTTGACCGGATGATTAATTACAACAACAGCATGAACTTTACTAGATGGTTTCTTCTGATTCTCTTTTAAAGTTCATTTTAATATTTTTCACGACTGATCACTTTCCAAGAATCTGAAAGAAATTACTGGAAAACTAAAAACGAAACTCAATTTTAACAGAATGTCCAGCTACTAGAACCCAGATATATCTGCCTATTCCATCCGTCACTGTGGACTTCAACTCTGACTGTTTTATAAACTATAATTTATAAAATAGATTTTATTTTATAGAACAACAACAAAATATAATCGAGCAGCATTTCCCCAAAATGTTTAGTTTAAAATAATATTTAAGTTGTTTACAATTATCACTCTCTGCGAAGAGAGTGTTGTGTTTTATATCACGCGTCACAGCGGTATTTAAGTAAAGCTGTAGTGCCAGACAAGTCTGCAAGTTGTTAATTTCATGGTTATTTCTTAATTTTTCCTTTGTTGTATTTTTCTACGACGACGAATATTTGTTGACAATTCAGGATGAAAATTATCTTATTCTTTTTAGAACTTCCTCTGACTAACTAATAGAACGTTTGTGGTAATTTTATGTTAGCTACAAACATCTCAGAAGACTATACATTGTTCTCCGTTTTTTAAGCGGAAGACGAGAATTTCTCCAGTAGCTTAGATATATCCGGCTACTCTCGATAGTAGGTTGTTATTACAAGAGATACACATAAATAACAGAGCCACATGAAATGATAACGATCGAGAGATCGAAATAGCTATAGCACTGTATATGTGTTCCATGACAAGCTCTAGTACGAAACCATATCTCATAACCTATATTTCTTGCATCAATAATCCTAAACAATTGCAATGGCAACCAGTGAAGACAGAATTCCTGGCAGAGCTGTTGTCTTTAATCATAACTAGCAGTATCGCCCGGCGTTGCTCGGGTTTGTTTCGACCCTTTAGACTTGGAACTTTTGAAAAGTAAAAATTTTGCATTATGTAGCTTGTTATTCTCTTTAAGTGAACATTTTTCTGGTTGAAAAACACCGAAAAATGGCGACAGAGCAGTAAAAAAATCGTAAAAAATGGGTATTTTCATAGAAAAAAAAAGCACCTTTTTGATGTAAATAATTTTTGGTGTTAACATGGTCCGATTTGAATTTTTTTCTTCTACGGAAGGAAGAGCAAGCCTTCCTTGCACCGCAGGGTCTCGGAGGAGAGAGTGTTAGTTGAAGGCTACCAATCCTGCCATACACAGACAACTTCAGCTTTATATATAGAGAGATGTCATTTTTAAGCGTGATACTTTTTGAGGGGAATTAAAAACTATATTTCCTCGCGTTAGTATTCCCTAGTTTCCACAATGCTATACATTGAGGTAGAATCAGCGTTAGACTTGTTGTCTTAAGTCACAATTTCATATGAAATGTGCTATTTAGCATGGTGATACCAAATTTTTGTGTGATATAATGTTCTGATCCGGTGTAAATTTTTTCTTCGGTTTTTGCAATCAGCGGCATCTGGTCATTGAAAGAATAAGCTGGTAAAAACGGAAGAAATATGGAAGGCTGCATCTGTTAAAACCGGATCACTAATAATCCGGTATATGCTTCAGTATCATGTATAATTTTTCATACACACACCCACTCATACATACATGCATGTATAAATATATACATGCATATGTACATACATACACACATAGTTACACTACCATTTAATCACGTTTATAGAGATTCATGCGTGGAAACATGCATACTCATACTCAAACACATACACATAAATACGCATACTCACACAGACACAGGTATGTATTCACATTTACACAAATGCACATACATAAGCACTGTAAAGCAGTCTCTCATTCTCTCTCTCTCTCTCTCTCTCACACACACACACACACAGAAAAGAAGGAAGCTACAGAGTAGATATTGAAAGAAGAAAATTGAGCGGCAACAATAAAATGCCCCCAAGAAAACAAGGGAAGTTAAAAGTATCAAAGACTAGATGATAAGTCATCTGTATAAAGTGTAAGTGATGAAAAGATGAAGAGAAAAAGAAAGAAAATAAAAAGAAAACGAAAGAAAATCCTTTAGTGTGATTCTTTAAGGATAAGTTCCATGATTAGAAATCGTTGAAAGATCACTAGTTTTCTAGTTGTTTAATGGACCTCTGCTGAAGACAAGAAGGCACCGGAATTTTTTTGTTGGTATGTCAAGCTGGTCTCTTATGGACGCTTTAGTTTATGTGACTCGGCATTTTTGAAATATCTTCAAAATAAAATTACTTTATACCTACTCCTACCTCGCACAAACTAACATACTACTACTACTACTACTACTACTACTACTACTACTACTACTACTACTACTACTACTACTACTGCTACTGCTGCTGCTGCTGATGATGATGATGATGATGATTATGATGATGATGATGATGATGATGATGATTCTCTTTTCTTTGAAGTATCATTTTCTTTTTAAGTGTGATTGATACTTTTCCATGGTGAAATAGAATTTTACTTGAATTAAGTTATGATCTCAAGTTAACAATGTATATATTCTCGTGTGCATGCGTAGTGTCTCTGTGTGAATATATATATATATATATATATATATATATATATATATATTTGTGTGTCTGTGTGCGTGATTGTGTGAAGGTATATGTGTGATTTCTGTGAATGTGTAAGTAAATTTTTAATAAAAAACATACTTTTATCGATAAAATCAACACCGGCAGTAGATACTCCCCCCTCCTCCTCCTCCTCCTCCTCCTACTACTACTACTACTACTACTACTACTACTACTACTACTACTCTAATAATAGTAATATTTCTTCTAATATAGTCATATTAGACTGAAGTTTTGGTGGATGAGTATAGCCGACTATATCGACTTCTCGGCCCCAAAATGATGAAAGGCAAAGTCGACCTCGTTGACATTTGAACTGGTGATCTTGATATGCCCGGTGCCGAAAGAGCTTGTTTCCCTTGTCAGTCATTAAGATAGTGCTTATCGTGGCTATGAGTTGTTTTGACTCTTATTTCTAGCAATACTGGTGCTGACTAGCGTCCTTAGTCGCTTTAGTGACGCATATATATTTACCTTTCGGTTGGAAAATTGCTAATAAGCCACTCTTGTTATTTATACATACATATCTATGTATGCATTTGCACGGTAATAAATAAAGTATGATAAAAGAAAATAATTAAAAGAAGATAAATTTAAAAGAAAATAAAGAGTGAAAATAAATTGCTGACTTGGTCTTGTTAGAGCATAATACATTAACTATTTGGCCAAAAGCTGATAATTTTTGTGTCGGTTGGTATATGCATCGCCGTCTCGGGGATAGGACTATTTCAATTAGTTGTAATGTGCTTTTCTATTTTTATTAACTAGTTTGTCATTTACTAGTTTCTTGTATTCCAAATGCAATCTCACTTCTATCATTCATACCTTATCGGAATGCCCCTGACGCCATAGAAACATGATTGCATTTATTAGTTGTCCGTTTGGTTAACGATGGTTGGTGAATCTCTGGTTTACGCCTTCCTCTTTATGCACTTTATTATTATTCGGAAGAAGCGAATAAAAACGGGATCGATAAAATAAGTACCAGTTTAGAACCGGGGTCGACAATCAACTAGCTTCCTTCCTCTTAATTTCAGGGCTTGTGCCTATAGCAGAAAAATTATTTAAGGCGGCGAGGTAGCAGAATCGTTAGCATGCCGGACAATATGCTTAGTCGCATTTCGCCTGGCTTTACGTTCCGAGTTCAAATTCCGCTTAGGTCGACTTTGCCTTTTATCCTTTTGGGGTTGATAAAAAACGTACCAGTTAAGCACTAGGGACAATGAAATCTACCAGCACCCTCCCCTCAAATTTCAGGCCTTGTGCCTATAGCAGAAAAGGATTATTATTCGGAGGAGGAACATCAGTATTGTTTCGAGGAAGGTGTTCCTTCTCACTCGTTTGAATCGTTTCCTTTAGAAATTTTTGTTTTGGGATATTTTCCTTTTCATTTTGTATTTACTACGACAGTTTGGATACTTTCCTCTGCAGCCTTTTTCTTTCTTTTTTTCGACACATGTTGATGGATTGGTACTACGTGTTGCTACTGTAATAGGACGAGGCATTTGTTCTCTTGTTTCTAGAACTGGGCACGAGGCGATTTCTTCTGCCATTTCAGTAACTGTAATTGATGGTAGTATGGAATCTGGAGCTTCTTGTTCTTGTTGCTGGATGGTCTCCTTTGCTTTACTTTTCCATTTCCTAACTAGTCTTTCAAGTTCTTGAGGACATGATGTTCTGACATAATTCATACTACAACATGTGTAATAACCAAACCTTTTGCCCTTTACCATCAATCTCAAGTCCTTTGTCTTGGTAGCTTCTGCTGGTTACAGTTCCAGTAGGCTTTATGATGCCACCTAACCACAATCTGTCTCACGTCAGCCCTGCATTAACCACTCCTAATTCCACAAAAGCTAAGATCAGATACAGCCCGCATAGTTCTTAATAAACCGTTACCTATTTTTACCTCTCCAACAGGTTTTTTTTACCAATTTTTTTATTGTAACCTCTTCTACAGGATTTTACCTGTTTTTTCTTTTTTTACCGTTGTCTATTATTACCTATCCTACAAGTGCGCTTGTGTATGGTTAAATTTTTAGATATATATCTAAAAATTTCAACCTGTGCTTTGGCTGAACATTCGGTTTTTAAAGTGTTGGCGCCAGTACTATAACATCTTCTCTTTCAACTGAGAATTTTTCCCGAGATTTCCCGACTGCTTGTTAAAATTGCTGCTTCAATGGTGATTCTATTCCGGTGCCTTCCTTTCTAAATTATATATATATATATATATATATATATATATAATTTGATAAACACAATACATGTTTTCATGTGTTTATCAAATAATATTTATCTCTCACCAGATGGAGTCCATTTTTTGTTGATCTCACCAACGCGGAACAGTGCACTATCTATCTATTTATCTATCTATCTATCTATCTATCTATCTATCTATCTATCTATCTATCTATCTATCTATCTATCTATCTATCTATCTATCTATCTATCTATCTATCCTCATAGCAGCTGGTTTCGGTCACGTCTTCCTCGGCTGGATAGCTGCCCTGTATAGAGGTATCCGTTTGGTACTTCGTGTAAATGGGCATCTATCGAGACCTTTCGACATTGCACGCTCGCTCCGTCAGGGATGCCCCCTCTCGTCGCTTCTGTACTGGTGACCCTCGAGCCACTACTGCGGAAGCTGGCGACGCTGAGGTGCATCCCGCGAGAGTTGGGATGCGGGACGAGCGTGTCAGCATACGCGAACGACGTCACCGTCATAGTGTCTAGACAGAAGCACATCGAGCTGGTCGGCGAGACACTGGAAGACTACGAAACGGTAACGGGAGCGAAAATCAACCGGGAAAAGTCAGTGGGCTTGCGGCTCGGCATCTGGAGAAGCAAGCCATGCTATTCAGCAGTGCCTCCGTCGTGGAACGCTGGACTGATGGTCCGCTTGTGTTGCTCGGGGTTTGGTTTGGTCCGGACCTCCAAACGGAGAAGAACTGGAACGGGATAACGAGTAGGGTGGTCACTCTCTCCCGGCAATGGGCTGAGAGGAAGCTGTCCCTAAAAGGTCGGGCGGAGGTGGCGAACGCGTACATCGCGTCCATCATCTACTACCGCCTGACTGTGGTGCCTTTTCCCGACACTACCATCACCAAACTTGAACGCATTCCCTTCACTTCTTGTGGAAAGGATGCGTTCCGATGGTCAGGCGATCCGTTTGCTGCCAACACCCGTTAAAAGGAGGCTGGGCATGCCGTGGTTGATGATGCGCAGACACGCGCTGAGACTGCGACATCTCCAGCTCTACGTTGACGACGGTGAACAGGTGTGGTCGCCGTTTGTGCGGCATGCTTTTCCGTACCTCATCTCCATGACCGAACTGCAGTCGTGGATCAAGAAGAGGCCGAGGAAGGGCAAATGGCACCGCGAGTGTCGCGTGGCTCTGGAGCAACTATGCCGTCCCGAGTCTGGCAGTGCTATCAAGACGCGCTACCCGTTCGGGATAAGCTCTACAGGCATGGCTCAAGAAACCCGGGGCCAACCTGCCCGAGATGCGGTTTGAGCGACGAAACCGTTCTGCACGCACTTATGTCAAACGATTGCTATCGCGTGTGGGACGAGACAGTTTGTTAACCGAATCTGTCGTGAATATTGTCGTGCTTCCTTCCTTGAAACGGGAAGCAAGAGCCATTTTCACCGTACTTATGGCTATGGTGAAAGAATGTTTATGGTGGATGCATCTGAAAGGTCTAGAGACAAACATTTTCCTCTCTGGTGAATCTCTCATCAACTTCTTCAAGTATCACTTGAAGAGGAAGGTGAGAGTAGAGAGGAAGTTTTGTCTAGTGAATGTTCCATGAAAAAAGATGGGTGAATGTAGTAAGAATGGCGCGTGTGAATGACGGAGCCATCTTGAGCATAATCCTATGAACCAGAAAAAGAAGGGAAAAAAAAGAAACTCACTGTAATGTGTTTTTTGCATGACATTATTGCCTGAGGTTACCGTGGTCTTTTCCGTAGGCTTTTCTTTCCACAGATAAACCTAATCAGTTTACCCTTTTACATTATGACATTTCTGTGATACACGATCCCTTTTGATGGAAATGCTACCCCCTTTTTCTTTCCTTCCCCAAAAGAAAAGCTCTACTTTGTATTTTGTCCCCTCTGTGTTCAGCCCTGTGTGGCCAATAAAGAAACATTATCTATCTATCTATCTATCTATCTATCTATCTATCTATCTATCTATCTATCTATCTATCTATCTATCTATCTATCTATCTATCCTATGGACGGACGACAGTTACATCGACTCCGCGTAAGTTTGCTTTTTTTGCCTTCAAAAGTGTGTCTTGTATAATATTTTTTTATGTAAAAGTTGTGCAACAACTAATAGATTCGATCGTGCAAATTGTTTCCATAGGAAACCTGCCCTGCGTGGCCTGTTTCCTGGTTTTGTGAATTTGTTTTCGGCTTGCTTATCCATTTTTCTTTCGAAGCCATGAAGACAGTTTTCTAACAAATGCCAGTCTCCTTGGAAACTTGTTTCATATTGAATTTCCTACACTCCCCACACCACATTTCATGAAAGAAGGAAGGAAAAGAGAAATTTTACACAAACAAATAAAGACGTAAACGTGAATGCCAGTACCACCACCAACACCAACACCAACACCAACACCAACAACGATATCGTCGCAAAGCCGTCCACCATGACCTTCACGAAAGACAGTACCGCCAACACCAACATCACTACTACAACTTCACCTTCAACTGCTACAACTGACACCTCTGCCACCACCACCAAATCTTTGTTTTGGTTACTCGTGACTCTTGGGGCAGGTCCTCCTCTCGTAATTATAATTCTTTTTAGTAGGTACTCTGAAGAAAATTTCATTGACTGACACTTAAAATGAGCCCTGACAGAGAGAGAGAGAGAGAGAGAGAGAGAGAGAATTTATCATCACACCAAGACAGTAACTACTACTACTACTACTACTACTACTACTACTACTACTACTACTACCTTTTAATTAACCACATATTGCAATTACATTTTAGTCATTCATACACATACAATAGGAATGAAGAGTACAAAGTTATGTTTAAAATTAACGAGATTGGGGCAAAGGTGCTAGGCAAAGGTCCTTCCCGAGCTATAGTTTCATAAGGCCGGTCTTCCCGGATCCCATTGTGTATATATTGTCCTCCCCCACCTCCACTAGACGGGATACTGGTCCATCGTAGGATTATTCATTTTTGTCAAGCTGAGTGGACTGGAGCAACCTGAAATGAAATGTCTTGCTCAAGAACACAAAGCATCGCCCGGACCAAGAATCGAAACCACAATTTTACAATCATGAGTGCAACACCCTGACTCTAAGCCACACAACTCTACATAAGAACATATACTAGTATATAATAGTAGATAATTACAAAAGAAATAAGACAAGAAAATATTTAAATGTACATAAAATATTTCAGGCAACTCTCATAAAACGAGGTAGAAAATGTCAGTTACGCTGACTAGCGCAGCCCGTGTACCTACTCATATAGCACTGCTCATATTGGTATTTGCTAACATATTCCACCAAAACCAAGTAATCCTGTTTTAGTTCGTGATATAATACTGGTATCATTCTCACGAAATGCCTACTGGTTACATGCTCCGTGTATTTCAGCCCTGTTTGGTCTTCGGTAATTAGTACATCGAAAATATATCCTTTGCACAACTTATACTTTATTGCTTACACGAGGAGCTAGTTTGGTTTTCGAATGACACGGAATTTCACGTCGACTTGGTGGCTGTCGTCTTTCTCCTGTTGCATTTTCGTGCCTTTTTGGTGGGTTCACAATACTTCTTCTATAGGGTCCTCTTTTTCAGGTAGTTTTCTGCTCCTCTCTAACTTCCATTACATCTCATACTATCGCAAGACTACGGGGTAGTGATATTGGTTGGAGAGGGAACAACTTTCGTTCGTCGGCTTCTGGGACCAGGGAAGAGGCTGATAATCCAGTTGTGCAACTTGCACTGCCACAGGAATAGTAGCGCTCGGAACTTGTTTTCCTATTAGTGATTACATTGTTCCTGTTGTTGGTTCCTATCGTCTTCGATCCTTGCCTTACTGCCATCGATGATTATGACAGAGATATGGAGTATATGGTCTCTAGTTATGAACACCAAGTCTTATAAACAAGAAACGAGACACTCTTCTGCTTCTAGAACATTGATCGATAATGATTTGGAGACAGGGGTCTACTGTTCTTCACAAACTTTCCTTCTTTCCTTCTCCTGGCTTCTCCAGGTCTCCAAGGCAAAACTCTAGTTTCGTAGCTACTTTTCCTTTCTAAGAGTATAAATAATGGTTTCAAAGTTTTGCGCAAACGCAGCAATTTCTGGGGATTATTTTATCGACTCCGAAAAGGTGAAAGATAAAGTGAACCTCGGTGGAATTTGAGTGTAAAGACTGACGAAATGACGCAGAGCATTTTGCCCAGCATGCTAACGATTCTGCCAAGCTCGCCGCCTTTAAACGTGTAAATAACACTGGTCTACAGGGTTTTTAGTGTTTAGGAAATAGATATCATTCCTATACAAAATCGGTCTCCTGAATTCAAATATAACTTTCTTTTTGACCCATCAGATCTAGTTTTTATGTTAGTGTGCCGTATAATCACATGAGCAACTGCTATTTTTGTAACCTGAATTTGAAGCGTATTAACCGGAAAAATCGACAAACGCTTGTCTATCCTAATCTTGCCTCTGCAATTAGACTAGTTCCACACAGTGAATAGCTTCCTGTTCCTGTCTTCAATGTCTTGCCTCAGATAACTTTACCCTCAACCAAAGAAGATTCATCACCTGAAGATGATACTAGAGATCAAGACTTTCCAGTTGAGACTTTACCTCAGCTATTCTCCCAGGTAGAGTTGAATGATCTACTTCGTGATTTGAACCCCCTAAAAAATTCTGCAGAACTTTTGGCCTCCCGACTGAGAGAGAAGAATCTTGTAGAAAATGTTGTCCGTATAACCTTTTATCAGAGTCAGCATGAAGAGTTCCTTTCTTTCTTCACTAAAGAGGAAGAGCTGGTTTACTGCAGAGATGTCAGTGGGCTTCTTAATAAACTTGGCATTGAAGAATACTAACCAGAGGAATAGCATCATTTCATAGACAGCTCTAAGTGTAGTTTAAAATGTGTATTATTGCACAATAGAAATGTGTATGGCTCTATCCCACTCGGCTACTCAACAACTCCGAAGCAAAAATATGAAGACATTAAGTTAGTTTTAGAGAAGTTGGTTTTAGAGAAGCGTAAGTCAACGCAGACGACCCATAAATGGGTCATCTGCGTTGACTTAAAGATGGTGAATTTTCTCATGAGACAGTAATCTGGTTATACCAAATACTCATGCTTTCTTTGCATGTGAAACAGTAGAGACCGAGTAAACCACTATGTTAAGAAAGACTGGCCGCCTCGAACAAATATGGCTCCATTTAGAGCTGCTAATTTATTGGAAGAACCGTTAGTTGAGCTAGATACGATCATTTTCCCACCTTTGCACATCAAAATCGGATTGATCAAGCAATTCACCAAAGGTCTTGACAAAAATGGGAAGTGCTTCAAGTATATCTGCAATGTATTTCCAGACTTGACGATTGAAAAACTTGAAGCAAGGATCTTTGATAGACTACAGATCCGTAAGCTCTTGAAGGACATAAATTTCATGAAAACGATGGGCGAAAATGAATCATCAGCTCGGCTAGCCTTTGCAGAAGGAGTGCAAAATTTCCTTGTGATACACAGAAGTGAAAACTATAAAGACCTTGTTACCAACTTGATATTAACTTTCGTCGATATTGGCACGAATATGAGCATCAAAATAGCATTATCCTTTAGCCATCTTGATCGTCTTCCTGAAAGTCTTGGAGATGTTAGCAATGAACAAAACAAAAGATTCCATCAGGACATCAAGGAGATGGAAACTCGGGACCAAAGACATTGGGATGCTGTGATGATGATAGACTATTGCTGGTGTTTAAAACGAAATACTCATGTTGCTCAACATTCACAGTGCACAAAAAAGCGTAAATTTATTCCTTGAATTTTCTGCCAAAAATCTTTGGCAATGTACATTTTCAGTTTTGAATTATGTATTTATAATTTGTTTTGTTTTGTGTTACGCTCTCTTTATTGATTCATAGTATATGCCTCTTGTATGAATAAAATACTTACTCTATGAGGTCTAGCCAGAAAAGTAGACCTGACAGAGAAAAATTGAACTTATTTTTGAACTTAGCAGGCAATATCACTTAAGAATTCGTCGAAATATTCCAGGCACCAAAGAAAAAAGTTTTTGTTGCCCAGTGTAATGCAAAGATTTTCAAATATGATTTTGCCTCAGTACAACTGTTGTACATAACAGAAAGGAATAATCAAAAGAATACTTACTAGAGTACCAATGCAATTACGAAGAAATGAATACACACAGTCATAAGGCATGTCAATATAATGAAGTGAAAGAAGTACAGGCATAAACTCTTTCCGCGAAGCTTTCATTCATCTCAGTTATCATTCCAAGGAAAGATTCAAAATAAGAAAAAGAAAAGAACGTTTCAAAATGTTTTTTTTTTATTTCAGTTATAGGTTCTGAATAATGCGAAATTGCGACGCTGCGGTTTGGTACTCAGAAATCGATTATGCCGACTCTAGTACTTTGGTATTTATTTTAATGATTTGATAAAGGAAGTATTTCTCTTAAACAAAATTTATTTTCCCCACACAATGAAATACACACACAAATATATTATGACTAGAGAATATTTGTGTTCAAAAGTACTCAATACGTAAAGTATTTTATTAGACGCTGTAACTCTGAGTTTCAGGTTTTAAATCAAACGATTACTGAACGGTAATACTTTATAAGCCGAAATATTAATATATTAATAGATAAATTCCTCTATTTGTTTAATATTGAGGGCTCTTTCTTTCTTTTGTTATCTTACCAATATATATATATATATATATATATATATATATATATATATATAAATATTTTGGCTTATAAAGTGTTACATTTCAGCAATCGTTGCACATTGTTATATTTCGGGGTGGTCTTTTTGTGCCAGATAACCTGGCACACGCCTCTGACCTCTTCAATGACCCTTTTCGTCCAAGTGTATCCATCTGCTCAGCTTAGTCCATTCTATCATTCTATGATGTGTATCTGCGCATGCGTTTCAGTCTGTATCTCTATGTGTGTGTTCAAAGTGCACAAAGAAACGTAAATTTATTCCTTGAATTTTCTGCCAAAAATCTTTGGCAATGTACATTTTCAATTTTGAATTTGTATTTGTAATTTGTTTTGTTTTGTGTTACGCTCTCTTTATTGATTCATATTATATGCCTCTTGTATGAATAAAATACTTACTCTATCAGGTCTAGCCAGAAAACTAGACCTGATAGAGATAAACTGAAGTTATGTTTGAATATTGCGTGCGTATGCGTGTTTATGTTTTTCACATGCGTGCTTATGTGCCTGTTTGTCTTTTGTGTGTGCATTTCACGGATCTAGTCAGTTTGGCTGCCAGCATCAATTCCATTTGAATTGATTTCATATTCACTGTATTGATACACTTTTATTGGCTGTAATTTCAGCCAATCGTAAACCACAGATACATTCATGCCTGTATCCATAGTAACAAGCGGAACTTGAAAACTCTTTTGTCTGTGAGAAAGCACCTGTTGACAAGTATATTGAAGGCGAGATGGCAGAAACGTTAGCACGCCGGGCGAAATGCGTAGCCGTATTTCGTCTGTCGTTACGTTCTGAGTTCAAATTCCGCCGAGGTCGACTTTGCCTTTCATCCTTTTGGGGTCGATAAATAAAGTACCAGTTTCCAACTGGGGTCGATGTAATCGACTTAATCCCTTTGTCTGTCCTTGTTTGTCCCCTCTATGTTTAGCCCCTTGTGGGCAGTAAAGAAATACATTCGTTTTACCTCTGTTGACAATTGAGCATATGAAGTTATGAACTGGTCAGCAAAATGTTTTTTTGTTTTTAATATTTAATTTGTAACGTGTTGTTTATCGCATTTGTATTAAATGCATATTGAATGCTTAAAACTACTTGTTTACTCGTTTCTTTTTGCCATTGAGATGGTTGTGAAATGTGCTAAAAATAACAGCTAAATAACGTTTTTTGGATAAGTTTGTGCTATCGCATTAAATGTATATTGAATGCTTCAAACTACAAAACAAGTATTGTTTACAAATATTGAAAACACTTGCTATTTTCGGGATGTTGATGAAAAAATGTGCAGCCACGCACAAAATGACAGCTTTCAAATCATATTTTCTCACTGGGCGAACGTGATCATACTTTAAGTCTCAATAACTTTTTAAAAACATTTCTCTAGAAAAAGTGAAATAACTCCAGCAATTCTGCTTGGAAAAGTATATCATTGAGCCAAATTTTAAAACTTTAATTATTGAAATGCTGGCAGCCAAACCAACTAGATCCTATTACACTATTTGTATTTGTGTCTTTTGTTTTCTTTCCCCCACCTTCTATCTTTAGTCGTTGTCTTAAGGTCGAGATTTGAAAGGAAAAAGACCGTGGACAAGCATTGCCTTTTTTTCATATGTTCATTACTCTGTGAGGAAAAAGATATTTACACCTATTTGGTACCACATGAAAATGCGATGTTTTCACTTTTTTAAGCAGTGTACTCATAACAACAGGTATGTAAAGGAAGTAACTGTTTTGATGAAGTTTATATGATGATGAATGAAACCATATTTTCGGATATGGAAAACAAGCTTTCATCATTGGTTGGTAGCTAGAAATTCCTTAATAAGCAATGATGCAGTTGTCTGCAAGTTATTAGCTATAGAGATTTTTTGTTCAAAATTACTGAAGGCATCAACAAAATGTTATACTTCCCCTAGAGACTGGGCTTGCGTCTTTCAAAGTCATTCAAGGAAGGAGGTGTGTGGGATGTCCTTCTGATGAGCTTAAATATATTCATATATTTGAAAGAATATTTGTTACCATATGGAGAATTAAGGACGCGAAGCTCAGACCTGAAAAGCTACAGCTTTTAATATAAGTATTCACACACACACACACACACACATACTTCCCCTAGAGACTGGGCTTGCGTCTTTCAAAGTCATTCAAGGAAGGAGGTGTGTGGGGTGTCCTTCTGATGAGCTTAAATATATTCATATATTGGAAAGAATATTTGTTAGCATATGGAGAATTAAGGACGCGAAGCTCAGACCTGAAAAGCTACAGCTTTTAATATAAGTATTCACACACACACACACACACACACACACACATACACGCACACACACTGTAATAATGAAGTGAAACCAAATAATGATATTGTGAAAACATTTTATATATATGCTTCAGATCTTGCGCAATATATAATAGTAGATAATGCTCTTAAGCAAGATGTTCAGCTAATTCATTTCAATACACGCACACACACACCACACACACACACACACACACACACACATACGCATCCAACGAGCTTATGTACAGTTTCCGTCAAAAATATTTTTAAAACACGGCATTAGTGGAATTGAGATTCGGATAGAAAGCTATTTTTCAATGTACTGCTCAGTGTTATCGAACTTGGAATCATGGAATTGCAAAGGAAACTCCGTAACAATTCTACGAAGCCGGTGAAATAAGAAAAACAAATACCCCGATGTTTAGTAGATGGATGAAATAATATACAAATATAAATAACACTTCCTTAAATGTCAATAAAATCTAAGATCCCTTTCAGGAATGATTTTGTAGACAAAGTCTATATGACGTCATTCGTAGAAATATCCAATTCGGCTGAAATTAACTGCGGGCCATTTATAGAATGAGAATAAATTGAGTGATGAATTTAGTGACTTTATTGGTAAAATAAAAGACACCAAGTTCTAAGAAAAAACAAAACAAAACAAAACAAAAAACAACGACAAATAAAAAGCAAATTCCTCAAATAACTCGAAAGGGTTTTATTGAAATAATTAACGGACATCGGTGAATCGAATTATAAATGAAACGTAATTGGATAATTAAACAAAATGAAATAGTTAATATTTGCGTAAGGAAATGTAAAAATCAATTAAAGATATGTCAGTTATATCAAGCAATGATTGTTCAGGTGTTCAAATATTAATATTGTAAAACATTTTGTGGGCTGTGTAGTAAAAATCTAACTTAAATACGTGTGTTATGCACACGCATGGGTTCGACAGGAGACAGAAACTTTTACAAACAGGCTTTATTTTATTTTTTCTATTACTACGGTGAAGTAAATATCGTATTGTCATTTGAGATTGAATTACTCTGAGAATAAGTGGAATTTAACTTTAAACTTTGGAGGAACAGTTTTGTTTAAATAATTAATCATTTAAAGATGACTCAGTAACATCTTCAGTGAAATCTGTCCCTTGGGTCCAAGCTAGGAATCAATAACGATTAGTATGACCACACTGGTTGAATTGTTTTCATTAATAAAAGTAATTACTGATTAGATATCGCATCGTTCCAAAGGCGGTTGAGTAGAAAAAATAGATTGTCGATTATAGTCTAGTTATAAAAAAAATCAAAAAGAATATATTAAAGCATTTGACTATTTTTTTATTATTTCTAAAAATTCCTGATAGTAGATTCCTAAATCCATAACTGATGTTTCCAGACCTTCACTGTCGCATTTTCTAGAATTGATTATATATTTAACTCCTATGTTGTTACTTATGTATTGGTGAAATTCGTGTAGGCTTTCCGGACAAAGGTTCTTTTGACTGCTAGATTCATGCATCAGCAGTCGCATATTGATATATTTGTCACATTCAAATTTTAAGCCTTAAATTTTATTTTCTATGTCAGTATCCGTGTGCTAGTTTTTTTTTGTTTCGTGTTAAGTTTGGCATTTGTTGCTATATGAGTGTGGTTTCCATAATCTATCTGCTTCTTTTGGGTGGAATGTTATAAAGATTGTATTCTCCTCTACTATTTCCTGATTAATTTCATTTCGTAATGTGTGGTGTAATATTATGCAATACCTTCATGTTGCAAGTGCACGGTGAACCTACGCAAAAGTGTTGCGACTTTCGGTTTTACTATCAAATTTATAGATCACGTTTGTCATCCGCACTTTGTTCTCGGGATCACGTGCTTGTGGTGTTTTACGGATAAAGATGTTTTTTAAAAAAATATTGGTGTTTTTTGTAGTATATTATTAGTTTATAATCAAGTATGATGCAGTTTTTACGACAGTTTTAACAATATGTTCATCTGGTCTATAGTTTTGTGCATTTGTTTCATGTAGTAGAATTTTTTGTGGTTTATGTATTTCTGTTAAGTCTATTCTCTGATATATTAGTTGTATTTATATCTATTCCTTTGTAGCTTGGTCTACTAGTCTATTAGAAAAGTCACCAATTAATATATATTTAATTGTATACATTTCTTTCTCTGATGAGCTCTTTGTGAACGACAATATAAATGCTATTTTGAGGAGTAACATCCCAAGTTATGTGGACACTCACTGTTTCTGTGTTTCATTCTTTGGTGTATACCAACGTAATGTATCAGCCCTTTTTTTTATTTTCGACCTTGTATTTATGTTTAAAAACAGTCTCATTTGTATTATTGTTTGTTAAATTTTTTATTCAGTGTTGTTTTCTAAGACTTTCTCTGCTCTCTCCGTTTTCTAAAGAGTATCCATTACAGCGAGAATATCATCTGTGTA
>NC_043000.1:62548669-62558669 GCF_006345805.1 Octopus sinensis | reverse complement strand
ATTTTCAAAAAGTTTTCGTCGTTCTTGACACAATAAAGGAGATCTTGTGCAACTGAAACCCAAGTGTCATTTTGGTCAGCTGAAAGCAGTTTCGTCACAAACTTGGCAGACACGTCTCATACCGAAATCTTCAGTAATAATGGATTGAACTGAGCCGTAACTAATCCTCTAATAACTCACGGATGGTGATTCGATGATTTCCCCTCATAGCTGCACGCACATCTGCGATGTTTTGCTCAGTTCTGCTGTTTGCGGGTCTCCCAGAACGTTTGTCAATATCGACATTTTTTCAGCCATCTTGGAAACATCTGAACCACTCGTCCACATCATACACTTTCTGCAACTTTGTGTAGGCCTCTGTGTAGGTATGGCTATGGCAACTTACTCTGTCATGGTCAATTCGACGATTACGCGCTACACACCTTCCTTCCAAGCACTGCTGTAAACAGCAGAAGTGAGCTAGAACGTTGAAACCTAGTGTACATGCAGAGTAGAGTTCAAGGCCAATGTTTGCCTAGCGGCTTCACACCGCGTGCTTTAACTTCGTTACTATGGCAAGAGTCCGAGTACTTATTGATTAGACCGCGTATATATGTATGTATGGGTGCGGCGTACACACACACATACATAATTATGTATGTATGTATTTGTGTGTGTGTGTATGTGTGTGTGTGTATATATGTGTGTGTGTGTGTATGTGTGTGTGTGTGATGGCGTGTGTGTGTGATGGTGTGTGTGTGCGTGTATGTATACATCTGCTTTTATGTTATTTCAAGTTTTGCACTTAGTTGAACTCATTAAAGTGCGTAAGCGCTGTTACATCATTTGGTGACATCAGGAGAAAGTTGAGCGGAAAAGTTGTAAGCTTTACATAAAACATAAACACATATACATACAAGCATACCCTCACATACTTACATATACATACATACAAATGTATAAAACTTATGTTTTGAAATTTAGAAAATTTTGCTCAAGATTTTCATTGATGTGGTGAAAGCCTCAAAAGATTGGCTTTCAGCATATTTTTTATTGTTTTTTTTTTATTAAAACGAAAACCAAATAGCTTGCAATCATATAATTTTTCTTAATCATGGAATTGGACAAGCTTAAAGATATTAAAACCGTCCATTGTTATTACACATAACTATTAATCTGCCTCTTTTTCAATCCCCACACTAAATTCCTCATAACAAGGTCACTATATTATCATTATTAAACGTTTTGTCTTTCCTTGAAGTTATTTAATGACTAAGTCGTCTCTAACTGGGTTTGAAATGAGAATGTAGAGGGAAAAAGCAGTAAAAATGTTTTAAAAAGATACAATATTGTAATGCTACAACCGTTTAAGCTTACCTCCAAATGCATTATTTTAATGCATGCATGCAGATTATGTACATGAGATAAATTACGCCCGACTTATATTATTTAATAGTGGTCTTCAGATGTATAAGCTTCGTTGAAATAAAGTATTTACATCTCTTTAAATGCTAGATATAATTCATATAATAGTTTATATTTCGATGAAGCGATGTACTTCACTTTTACAATCGTCATCAATTCTCGACGTGCATAGAATTCCGACAAGGACATATCAGGCTCATGGATTTGGAAAGAATTGATGACCTTTCCTTATATCTGAATGATTGCCTCGAGATGAGTGGGCCATGAAGCATTTTAAAAAGGACAGCAATGAATTTCAGGTTAGAACAGTAGATGACAACAACACACACACACACACACACACACCACACACACACACACACACACACACACACACACACACCTACACACACACACCTACACACACCTACACATTACACATATACCTATGTATAGTATTCACATACTTATACGAATGCATCTGTTTATTTATCTATCTGTCTGTCTAACTATCTCTTCTCTTACTCCTCTCTCTCTCTCTCTCTCTCTCTCTCTCTCTCTCTCTATATATATATATATATATATATATACATACATATATTTACATTCACATACATGAAAGCATGTATATATATATATATATATATATGCATATATAAATATGTATACACACACACACACACACACACACATAGAGAGAGAGAGAGAGAGAGAGAGAGAGAGAGAGCGAGAGAGAGAAAGAGAGTGGGAGAGATTTTTCTTTATACTCTATTTCTTTGCCCTTTCAAAGCTTGTATATATAATTTTTTCTACAAGTCTTTCTGTTAATGCATTTTGCTCACAATTGTTAGATATTTACTGACTGAAATATTAATTTTGATAGAAGTAAGTTCATAGCGGGATGTTATGGACGCTTCTTTTTTTACAGTTGTCTAAGGGATATTTTTAACCTTTTGCACCAATTCGTACAATACTGACTGTTTTATAGAATACAATTAATATTATATTGCTTTGAAAGTCTGACACAGGAACAGTAAGTTCGGAAGAGGGAATAAGTCAATTACATCGACCTCAGTACACAGCTGCTACTTACTTTATCAACACCGAAAGGATGAAAGACAAAGTCGACCAGGGCGGAATTTGAAATTAAAACGTAAAGACAGACGAAATGCCGTTAAGTATTTTTTTTCCAGCGTGCTAACGGTTCTGGCAGCTCGTCGCCTTCTGTTTGTATTATATTGAAATTGAGTGGCTTAATTTTGTTAATGAGAAAAATACTGACTTCTTTTAACTGATCATACTCACACCTACGCACAGAAGCTTTTACCGAGGAAGGCAAATACAGTGAAACGACAACAGGACATTTTACTGGTACTCGTAATATCTACATTTGACCTGAGGCTTGATGTACTGGTATTGACAAAAACACTTTGCGAACCATCTGTTTTTTCTAGACTGATGCTTATTCCCTGCTAATCGGTTTTTGTAGAGTGAAACAGATGAGACATAAAGTTCCTCCAGTTATCCCTTCCGGCAGGCATATTAGCATCTATGCTTCCAGCCATCAAATCATCATGAGTTTTGCTGAATAGTTTTTCTTGGGTCAAGCAGTCGTTTCATGAAAAATATTCCGATCAAGACCATCTCTATTTTCTCATTTTCAGGTCAAGGAATGCATTATCGAATATTTCTTCTTTTTTCTTTTTAAGAAAGTAAAGTGTAATTTGTGGTCGATTTGGCCGCTATTTATTGCAAGTTGAATGTCTTTTTAGAGTTGAGGTTTTCTGGATTGCAGACGAAATTTCCCCAACATTTGAATTTAAAATCACTAATCACTAAATGCGATAAAAGTAACGGTTTGAACTTTAATTCCAAAAAAACGCTAAATTAAAATAAGTCACATACATATAAATTCATAGAATTAGAGTTTCGTTAATTTTTTTCCTTGTTCATACGCAGGCGATGCGTATGTCCTTTGTGGTACACCCATATGTTTTAAATTTTTAGTGTAAACTGCATTTTCTAATCTATTATATCGTAAATTTTCTCAAACATAAAACCAACGAAGTTTACCAAAGTAATTTCTATTTTATGCGCTCAGTGATTTAACGGGAGTCATTTGCTAATGAAATTATGGTATAAGATTGCTTAATGAAAGACTTGATAATTCATCATCTCCTAACTATGCTGCACTGTGTTTATTAAGCAGGATATTCCTAGTATATCCGCTCAGCTATATATTCTTTTGTTTCTTTGTTTCTTGGAACATGCATCTTATTAAATTTATCTTCAAGTTTTAATAGGACAAGCAAATTATTTTTTTTAAAAAGACTGTTATCACTTTTATTTTGTGAGCATTTTTTTAAAGTTCTTTTTTAAGAATCTATTTTAGGAATTCTTAATTGTCTTTATAGATAAGAACCATTAACTGATACGATCAAGTGAACGCTTCCAAATTCTTTAAGATATATCTAAATGAATAGAGTGAAAAAGGAAAATAAGTTGCTATTGGCATTGCCGTTATCATAATTCTAAAGTATTTTGCACAATTATTGCTGTAAATGTTAATTATTGATTTCCTACATTAATATCAAGCTGAAAAAAAAAGCGAGAAAATGAAAAGCATGAAAATGTAAAGCACAGCACTTTTTCAAGAGAATTAGCAAGATAAGAAAAAATAAAAAAAGCATCAATCAAAAATACTGGATCTCCAACTAGCATTCCAATATAACCTTGGCCACAAAGGCTTAAGAAAAACTTATATACTCAAATGCATTACATTACATAAAATAAAAAAAATATCCGGGTAAGTGTGTAACGGGTAGTCCATCTCAGCATTCATTAACATTTAGAGTACTGAATTACTGAAAATTGTTTGCCTGCCTTGCAAATCTAAACTCAAATCCATTCACGGATATAATTTATAGTACGGTACGCTTACCACCCCACAGGTCAGTCGAGGTCTTGAGCCAATTTTTTTGGACTGATACAACAATAGAATGCTATGTCGTTTCAAGCATGTTTTTAGGTGGTAAACTAAACACAACACTTAGTTTAGGACTATCATATTGCCTTGGGTTCCTTTAATGCAGTTCACTGAAGTACAGACACTCGGACAATGATTTCTATTTGCGAATACCACAATTTCTCGATGCGCTGTTTCGGACTGCATACTCAGTTGCTCAATGTCATTGTCTGTCAGAGGGTTGATAAAAACAGCTGTACATAGTTTCATCCTTCCTCACCTTGGTTATCTCTCCCTTTCCTTCCATACCACTATAGCTGCTGCTTTAATCGCAGAAATATCTACAGGTACTATACTAGTGCTAAGAAGGAGAGAATGTTTTACAGAGGGGCACAGAGAGATGAGAGTCAAATTTAACAGCGAAGGGGTTTGATATTGAAGTCAAAAAGATGAAAATAAAGTCTGTACTTTTTAAAATCTATTAAATTTCTTCTGCTAATTAAACCAGTCTTCATAAATTATAAATTTGAAGCTGCGGTGATCTATTTTACTATTGTGGCATTCTGATTTAGAAGAAGTATTGTTTATTTGTAGTGAAATATATTTATTTATACATTTAAATTCATGCTGCGTAATAACACATAGATTAAAGCACTCTCTTCCCCTTTCTCTCTCTTTATAAATGCACGCATACATACATACGTTATGAAACGCTTGCAGTCAAGAAAACACACACATCTGAGTTTGTCGTAGGTTAATCTACACGTCAAAATGTAACCTCCTTTTAGAAATTCTCTATGAAGAAATACCCAATTGACTGGTTTCAGATATGGAAATTTGAATTAAAGTATTTTATTTTTGTAATTGAACTGATTGGGTGTGGAAACAGCTGTAGGCAAAAATTTCTCAACACGAATCCGGATATCTTTGAATAAATAACGTATGTACGTCAATTTTGCTACTTTCCTCCTTCTCTCTCTTCTCTCTCTCTCTCTCTCTCTCTCTCTCTCTCTCTCTCTCTCTCTCTCTCACATACACACATATCTATCCAACATATATAAAATTGAAGTTTTCTGTGTGTGGGTAGGTGTACAAAAATTTAATGTACCCCAATAACTTCTACATCTTTCATTCGCTTTCTTTAAAATTTTATACACAGCTGCTTCATATCCCAGACCCTAACATAGGCATAGGCTACTTAGAATTTAAAAAAATCTATACTGGGGCGACTAGACCGTTGGGAAACCAACAATAGATGATTCCTATTCTTTTGTATTAATCAGCTGTTTTAGAACCTGTAGGATCTTCAATACTCTTTTAATCTTTTCATAAAAGTGAAAGGATTTTGTCTATTTATTTTTGTCTGTTTACCTGCCACGGTGATTAAATTGACTAGGAACACTGTACGTGATGAATATCCAATACCAAATAATCTTAATCTCGATATTTAAACTGCATTAAACTTTTGGCAAGCTTACCTTTACCTATTCTAGGTTACTTGAAAGGTGATGTTCCCTGCCCTGCCTTCTATTTGTTGATTCATTTGTTTACCTACCAATGCGTTGTATCACTTTAAGGATACTTATTTACCCATCCATATGATATTTCGACTGTTGTCCATTGTTTTAGATACGTTTTAGCATTGTCATTCTAGCCTTATTTTTTATACAATCACATATTATTCGTCCCAAAGAATTGACTTTTAAAAAAGAGTTTTGCTATACTAGAGAAAGCTATAGGCATCTTTAAGAAAGCTCCATGCCAATTTAGCTTAATGCCGCATTCACTGTTAGTTTATGCTCAGGATATGTGGGAAGAGAGAATAAATGAGCTTTTACAGTTCTATAGTTAAGAGATGAGGAATTATGTACATTGTTTACATTATTCACATTTGACGGATATTTGTCCTCATCTTGTTTGTTGTTAACACAACGTTTCGGCTGATATACTCTCCAGCCTTCATCAGGTGTTTTGGGGGAAATTTCGAACCTGAGTTCTCATTCCTAGGGTATTTTTCGATGTTGTTGTTGTTGTTTTTGTTATTATTATTATTATTATTATTATTATTATTATTATTATTATTATTATTATTATTACTTTTTTTTCTTCTTTCAAATTTGCTTCCATTTCTTGCCGAGTGTCTTCCCGACTCCTAGGGCAAAGAAACTCATAGTATACATTGGTAGGCCATTAAACCAAACTCAGTAGTTCGTTCATTTTTTTTTTCTTTTTTTTTTTTTAAGTTAAATTAAAATACATGAGCAGCAACAGTTCTCACATCGACAATGCTCTTCTCAATACGTGTGATGTACCAGTTAAGACAATCTTTTGCACTTCTTGCAGGGATGGTAAGCCAGGGATCATTCTCATATAATTTTCGGTTCCCTTCTTGATCATTCCTAGTGCTCCTACGATCACTGGTATTGTAACCGCCTTGAGATGCCACATTTTCTCAATTTCAATGAGTAGGTCTTTATATTTTCTGAGCTTGTCAAACTCTTTCGCTGAGATATTATGATCACAGGGGATGCTCATGTCGATCAATAAGCAAACTTTATTGTTTTGGTCTTTCACAACAATATCTGGTTTATTGGCCTTGATGGTTCGGTCTGTACTGGAAAGTCCCACAGAATGGTTACATTTTCTCCTTCAGTTACAGCCTCAGGGTGGTGATTATACCACTTGTCGGCAGTTTTGATATTGTAATGCCGACTTATTAGCCAGTGGAGATATTGGCCAACTCTGTCATGTCTTAATTTATACTCCACTGGTGCTAAGACTTTACATCCAGAGATTAGGTGGTCCACTGTTTCAATCATGTCGTTGCAGAATCGGCATTTTGGGTCTGCTCCATTTTTCATCACATTGGCCTGGTAGTTCCGGGTTAATAGGCTTTGATCTTGAGCAGCCAGGATGAAACCTTCGCTCTCTGCTTTTAGCCCTGAGCTCCGTAGCCACTGATGGGTTTGCTTCTGGTCAACATCAGCTTGTTTGCTGCGGGTCACATATTTGCCGTGCAGAGGTTTCTCCTCCCACCTATCAGCCAATTGCTCGTGCGCTTTTTTCATTGCCATCATTTTCACCTTCTTTGCAACAATAGTTGCCGTACTTCCCTCGGGTTGTTCAGTTTAGGTATCCTGCACGAGATCAATAGCAAATTTTTTGCTTTCCTTTATGATAGAATGAAGCTTCTTTCGTCTCTCGTGATTTTCCACGAGCTTTAGCATCCAGTCATTCGATATTTCGAGATATTTGGCCAGTCCAATTGTGGTTGTTTTGTAAGCTAGTTCAAATTGGATCAGGCCTCGACCTCCTTGGGCTCTGGAAGGTAAAGGCGATCTACGTCTGCCTTTGGGTGGTGCATCCTATTACAACTCAGCAGCTTGCGTATTTTTCTATCTATATTCTTTACTTCACTCATATTCCAGTTCAACACATTGTAGCTATAAGTAACAACTGGAACTGCTAAGGAATTTATAGCTAACACCTTGTTACGTGCATTTAGTTCAGATTTCAGGACTGCACGAACTCTCCTATAACATTCCTTCCTGATTTTCTCTTTCATGCTTGCATGCTGAATACCAGAGCCTTCATTTATCCCTAAATATTTGTATGTTTGTTCTTGCTCAAGCTCTCTTATGACTGTGTCAACATCTAACACGACTGAATTTGTGGTCTTCACTTTCCCTTTCTGGAAAGTGGCTTTGGCACACTTCTCAAGTCCAAACTCCATCCCGATGTCATCACTGAATGCTTTCACGGTGCGCAATAGGCCTTCAAGTTCATTATTGTCTTTACCATAAAGTTTTAAGTCATCCATATAAAATAGATGGCTTATTTTTTTATTGGCAATTTTATACCCATACCCTGTTCTGTTTAATTCACTTGTAAGGGGTATTAGGGCTATGCAGAATATTAAAGGTGAAAGTGAGTCACCTTGAAAAATTCCACAGTTGATGTTTATATTTTCTGAGGCAAGTACTCCATTAAAGTGGTATAATTGGAGATTCGTATTCCACAACGACATATTGTGCTTCAGGAAGTTTGAAATCACAGGGGGAATTTTGAAGATGTCCAGCGATCTCAAGATCCATGGATGCGGTATACTGTCGAAGGCCTTTTTGTAGTCAATCCATGCGGTGCTGAGATTTCTGCGCTTGTTGTGACAGTTCTCAAGGATCATACGATTGATTAGCAGTTGATCTTTGCATCCGTAAGAGCCTCGGCGGCACCCTTTTTGTTCAATGGGGAAAATATCGTTTTTCTCCATGAATGCATATGTTTTCTCCGCCAGGATAGATGTTAGGATTTTATACGTGGTGGATAGACAGGTTATAGGCCGATAGTTTTTTGGAAGGTTGGTTTCGTTATTCTTTGGGAGTAGGTAAGTAATGCCACTTGCTAACCATTCAGGTGTTTTCTTTGGGTCTCCATTGAGCAGCTGAACTAGCTTACCGTGAGCGCATGGGAGCGATGCGAGCCAGAAATTCGGCACCCTATCTTTACCGGGGGATTTCCAATTATTGGCCTTCGTGAGTGCCTTTCTTAGGTCTGCTATTGTGATGTCTTCCCATGCTTGTTGTTGTAAATTTTGGTAGGATCCTTCAGTTTGTATAATCCAGTCTGCATTTATGTTGTACGTCTTCTTGTCACTCCAAATCCTTTTCCAAAAGTTTTGAACTTCTTCTATGGGAGGGGGGTCTTTAACGGTTACTTTCTCCTTCCCTATTTCTCTGTAGAATTTTTTGGCATTGGATGTGAACAGCTTATTTTGCTTGTAAAACTTGTTTCTCTTCTCAAATCTTCGTATTCTTTGGGCTTTTGCTTGGACTTTTTGTTTCAGCGTTTCTTTTATTGATATCAGTTCTTTTCTTGGTGAGGATCCAAATTTTCTCTTCATCTTTCTTCCTGTTCTGGATCTTACATCATTTCCACATATTAGTTCATTTAATATTGATATTTCCCCTCTCATAAATTCAATCTCTCTTTCAATTTTACTTCTCCAGGTTTGATTTCTTCCCAGGTTTTGTTTTCTTTGTTTTTTTTGTTTTTATTATTATTATTATTATTATTATTATTATTATTATTATTATTATTATTATTATATTATTATTATAATAGTCAGTTGTTCACTACCACTGAACTAAGGTAACACCTCTTTTTTTTCGAGCATCTTCCGGAGTATTCGAACAGTTCCAAGCAGTGCAGTTTTCTGCAAGTGCTCCACCCTTATTGCAGCCCCTATTTGTTCCACGTTCTTCTCGAGATTTTTGCTCACTGTTCCCAGGGCTCCGACAATTATTGGTACTACTTCTACCTTTTCCATCAACCACAACTGCTTAACTTCCCAAGCTAACCCGTCATATCTCTCGACTTTTCTTTCTTCCTTATAGCATACTTTATTGTCAGCTGGGCATGCTATGTCTATGATCCAACATAGTTTGTTTTCTTTCTCAATTAAGAATATGTCCGGCTTCCTATTCTCAATCTCATGGTTGCATTGAATCATAAAATCCCATAGGATCTTTGCATTTCTATTTTCGACAATGCATTCAGGTTTGTGGTCGTATCAAATTTTTATTCTGTCAAGTCCATACTTGTTGCAAAGTGTCCAATGGACAAGCCTGGCTATAATGTTGTGGCGTCTATTAT
>NC_043000.1:62506169-62543669 GCF_006345805.1 Octopus sinensis | reverse complement strand
AGTGTTTATTTGTTGCAAAAGAACATCCACTTTTAAGTAGGGATAAATGTAATTTTAATATATAATATGTGTATATGTTAATATGTGTACACACACATACATGCAAACACACACACACACACACATACACACACACACACACACACACACACACACACACACACACACACAAATTGAGGGAGTGGAAGAGGTAAAATGCATGCTTCATTTATTTCTTAGGTGACTGAAACTCGCGATGCAATTGTTCTCGGTGCCAATAAATTATTATTGTATCTCATCGTATACTGTCCACGTTTTGTTCTTTAAACCAGCCACTTACTGCTAGAAGCTTACAAACATATGATCATATGCACATATTTATTGTATTTATATACATTGTATATTGTATATGTTATATATATCATATATAACATGCATATAATCTCCGGATCATATGCATTCAAACATATGTACATTCATATTTATCAGCATAGAATATTTACTTATACATAAAGTATGCATGTATGTGTGTGCGTGTGTGTTCATTTAGCTGAAGAAGCCATGCCAGTTGCAATCACACGTACACCGAAACCAGCGAGGTTAATGCAGTTAATATCTCTCCTTGACAAGCTGCAGATCGACGGCTGCAAGAAAAAACATATTCAAGAACGTAATTTCAGCGGGTCGCCGTTCTGGCGCGATGGGCTTGGTGTACAGGTTTCATGCGATGCCTTGTAGATGTGATGGAGTACAATATAGATGACGGGAAGAAGAAACAATATCAAGTTGGGAGTGCAGGTATGGAGATGGCATGTGATAACCTGCCAGCTCTCGTCGGAGGAGGCTGCAAACAGGTTGTTAATGTATAGGAGGAAGAGTTTTGTGGACAAAACCGAAACCTGAGACACCTCGAAATAATCGTATTTGAAGTTGCAATGTTGGTATCAACGATTCCTAACATACTCACCACTGGGCCTTATCAATTATCTCTCTTTACAGTTGCTTGTTATAGCATTGAATGTTTTGCAAATCGGTGCATTCGATGAGTTCTGACCTGAGGTTAAACAGCAACATCTTAAGAACTTGTTTAGTTTACGTAACTGTAAAAATGTTTAAACTGTGGGGCTAATTTATTGGGTTGGCCAAAAATTATGTTCGGTTTTCTAAGAGAAAATAAGATAAAGTTTTAAACACAAAGTTAGTTGTGTCTATATCAATGATATAATTACCGTTTTATTCCAGTATCTTCTACCATCTTATTTCTTGCTTAAAAGAATTTCCTGTTTTTACTGGCGAAAAACTATTCCAGTTGAATTTTTACATGACCTTCAGTGTTGAAGGTTAGACCATTCAATGAATTTTGAAGAAACTGAAACAGCTGGAAATGCGAATGTACAAGGGTGATGCAAACTTCCCCAGTCATGTACCAGTAAATTTTGCCGCCTCTGCGAAAAAGTGTGCTGTTTAGCTTGGCGTTGTCATAATGAAAGGCAATGTTCTTACGATCAGCAAGTGCTGGACGCTTCTGGTGGATCAGTGTATTTAATTTGTCCAGTTAGGCACAGTACAAATCTGAATCGATGGATCTGTGTGTGGGAAGCTCATGAAAGACAACAAACTTTCAGTCCTACCAAATTGAAAGCATAACATTCTTGGGGCGAATTCCTGTTTTCGAGCTTGTTTGGGATGGTTCGCTGCGCTGAAGTTATGATCATTTGCGATTCACATTGTTATTGACGATTCACTTTCGTCCCCTATCACCATTCTCTTAAAAAAAGATCCTATTATTCACGTTTCTGCATAAAATTGTAGATGAAAAAATGTTCAGTGACGTTAGCGTCATTCAATTGAAATGGTTCCTACAGATGGAAAATTATGGATGCAGAAAATTTTCCCCAATTGATTTGGATATATGGAGAATATCTGCGATCATCCCGGTGGTATAATGTGGTTTGGTGTGAACTAACTCCTTCATTTTGTCGCTGTTAATCTTAGTTTGCTGGCCAGAGCGAAGACCGAAACATTTTCCTATCGAATTCTTGAAAATCATTTCTTTCACACATGGTCCGTAACAACATCTTCTATATCACAATACCTATCTTTTTGCAGGTTTACACCGCTTTCTTGTCTTTTTAAAAATAAAAGAGCTTGAGGTGTCGACAATACTCGTTTTGGTTCTCTCTTTTCAGAGTGACCACAAGCACACAAAAGATATAACATATCAATTCTCTAATGCGTGCACATGTACAAAGGACAAACTTAGCTATTTATATGAGAGTTTGAAATATAGTCCCAACAAAAATCGAACGAACTCTTTGGTCAAGCCAGAATAATTAACAACTGTTTTGTTACTTTGCTGTTTTGAGTTCTAGTCTTTTTAAGAGCTTGGTGGAAGTAACTGGGAAACTGAAATCTTATTCAGACAATTATTCCCTCTAGTCACTGTTCGCATAGCTAGTGGACTGCGACTTCAGTACTAATTATGATCACCGTGTAATAAACAGTACGCTTCTCGTTAAACTCATCACACAGTCGTTTAATGCCTAGTAGATAGATATCTGATCAAATTTCGAGCAACTCGAATGTATGAGTGGTTAAATACGAAGGATTGTTTGAAAGATAATTGTTGGAATGCTGTTTTTATGATAGGATTTGTTCGTATTTAAAGGTGTGGTTGATTTGTTGGTCTTGACAACTGAAACAATATTATGGTATAGTTTCGATAACAAAGATACATTTAAGAGTGGAGGCACTTCTCAACTACTTGATTTCGAGTTCGATCCCACAATGGGGTATTCTAGGTAAATGGCTTCTACTATAGCCTTGGGTTGACTAATATCTTATGGGAAGAATATGAGAGACACAAAGACTTACTGAAGGTACCAAAGATCAGAACCACACAGCTGTTATATCGTTTGCAGACAAAAGTAAGGTCTTTCAACTCACTGCATCAATTCAAACTGATACAGACTTTTAGGTTATGTGGCATACCAGGCACACTTTAGATGTAAAAACCTGTTGTTCAGGTTTTATCACCTGATGGTGATACAGATTTCTATGTTATCATGGCAGGAGTTCTTCAAGGTGACACTCATATACCTTTTCTGTTCATGGTGGACTGAAGCAAAATTTGATTTGGCACGGTCTTCGATGAACAGGATGTCCACAGCGGGGAAGCAAAATCTATCTAATGACTTCAAAATACAGTTTTTTAGAGTTACCGTAGAAAGCATATTGATATATGGAACTGTAGGTTGGACACTTACAAAATGAATCATATACCAAGATGTTTAAGAGAGTGTAAAACGTTTCTTGGGAGCAACATTTACTGGAGAGTTTATTGTATAGAAATATACAATTATTAACATAAACCATCAAACGATGTGGAGTTAAGTTTGTGGGACACTGTTGGCAAAGAAAAGTTCAAGTTGTACGCTAACTGTTACTATGGGAAGCAGAAGGCGAAGAAGAAGAAGAAGAAGAAGAAGAAGAAGAAGAAGAAGAAGAAGAAGAAGAAGAAGAAGAAGAAGAAGAAGAAGAAAGAAGAAGAAGAAGAAAGAAGAAGAAGAAGAAGAAGAAGAAGAAGAAGAAGAAGAAGAAGAAGAAGAAGAAGAAGAAGAAGAAGAGGGACTAAAATCATAACTACTTGTTTGGTTTCTGTAATTCGCTGTTAATTTCTCGAACGTTATATTGATATTATAACAAATTGTCGTGGACTGAAAGCATGATCTTATAACAAATCTATATATATAAAACTGTAGTTGTGTGAGTGTCTGTCTCCTACGATTTAGATTCCTAACTCCTCCCACATTTTGCGGTGCAGTTTAACCAAATTCGGGTATCTTATAGTCGTGATTCATATCGAGCCCGTCTGGCTATTAGCGCGCGTCTATGATGAGTCTACGATTTTAAAAATAATTTAACATAATTTTTTATTCCATTTTAATGCATAATTTTTCGTGTGTCGATAGCGGCGGAGTTGGCGTCCACGCTCAAACACCTGCACCTGTGTTTGCTTCTCCCCCTTCTTCCCTCCCTCGTGAAGCTGTGGGGAAGGGAGTGTAAGGAAATCAACGTCGTAAAGCGTTGTCAAGGAGACCAGCGTTCTTTTAGAACAACGACTTCATGGCTTGAAGACACCAAAACAGAAATGGCTAAGAAAGCCCAAATTGGCATCTATAAAGGAAGTAACTCTCTAAAAATGCTTATATAGTTATTTCCCTTACAAATCCGAGCAACGCCGGGCGATACTGCTAGTTTCTTATACAAATGATATTATAACAAATTTCAGGCCTGAAAGCATGATCAAAAATATACCAAGGTGTAACAAGCCCATAAGCGGCACATACCACGTTACTTACTGTCTTACGATATATGAGATCAATAGATCCAGTTCGCTTTAAACTTAACTACATGCACCCCTATTTATATGAAGTGTGGGTTTTGTAAGTTGAAGTTAATGCTGTTTACTTCATGTTGAGACTTGTAATGACAAGCAGATTCTGGAGTAATGAAGTACTCTGATAATGTCCCGCTCCTGCTGATTACTAGTGATTCCAAGGTATCGCTTAACGTTTTTTAATGCTGTTGACACAACCGGATTGAATGTCCTGCTCAGGTGTCGAAACAGTGATATCCGTTTGATAGCTGATGGGGATCCAGGGTTTCTGGAGGTCACTTATACTGAAATTGGATGTTTTTAATCATAGATTAGACTATCCGTGACCCGTTGGGTTACCAGAAAACCCTAAGTTTCCCAGCAACGGAGTTTTGTTTCGTGTCTTTGTTTAGCTTTTCCAGATTATTTGGCATGCTTTCAACGAATGTAACATCGAACTCATGCGTAAATAGCTCTTTTTCACAGAAAAGGAGATTTGGTAGCTATTTCTTGCGCGTCCTGCTACCACGTAACAGGTATTTCGGGTCCTTTATCGTGAATAGCTGTAACAGGTATTTCAGGACCTTTATCGCAAATAGCAGAGTATGCTCGAAATAGCAGCCAAATCATTGGAGGTGAGATACGTTGAATGCACTCGAAAAAAAACCTATGGGAAAAAACTATTTCACACCAAGGTTACGAATGGGTCTTTTACGAAATATTTACCGTATTTTTAAAGTCATTTTCACTTTAGAATAATTTTAGATATGCCACAAAAACTTTTGTAACGGTATTTCTAAAAAAAAAAAACATTAAAATATTGTCTGTTTAAAGAAAGCTAAAATATAAGTACTTACTGTACAAACAACTTAGATTTTTGAAATCACATTCACTTGAAAATATTTCTAAATGGTTAAAATATTTTGTTTAACGAAAGCAAAAATAGAAATATTTACTGTAAAGAAACAAATCGTTGTTTTTCGTTGTCAAATCATTGTTTAATCGAAAGGTTAGAGTTTCTTCCCTTTCAGGATGAAGTTATATCGGAACTTTTTCACATTATGCACCATTTTTGGTATTCCTACCCCCAAACCCCGAATATCTCAATAACTACTGCTCCAATTTACGTAAAACATGTTTCATTCCATTCGTATTAACATTTCAGGGTAAACGTAATTCATAGTATTTTCCCATTATGCATCAGTTTTGCTGGGTAACATTGCAAGCAAGCAAGATTCAAACTGACTTTCAATGTATTATAGATAATCTTATTAGGCTTAGATAACGCTTAGATAATGCTATCAAATTTTGGATAAGTTTTGTGGCATATATCAATATCAATATATATATATATACATCCATCCTTACCAAAAAGTATGTGCACATTCGTATGAATTATGTATGTGGCATATGTTTCTGTGTATTTATGCATATATGTAAGTATTGAAAAGCAGCATTGAATAAAATATATACAATATATACATATTTATCCCATTCGTATGCACCCGAACGTGAGAGAACTTTCTTCTCGTAGACAACATTGGATATTCCATGATGTTATTCATAGCCCAATGTGTTTTCACACATATTGTCTATGAGGATAATGTGTTCTCTTTCTTGACTATCTCCGCGAAAGACCTTCACACGTTCGAATGTACACAAGTGTGTTAAATATCAGTGTAGAGGCACATTTGTAAATATATTTGTATATGTGCGTGGGTGCATTTGTACGTATATGCAAAATAAAAGATATACTGATCTTTAGATTAACATTCAAACGCGCTAACGTTTTTCTAACTTCTCAGCCAAGCGTTTCGCCAACAAGCATTGTATCTATACCTTTGGGTTGTCTAATCACAAGAAATTCCTCGTTTGTGATGAACGATATCTAGCAAATGTTTTTTACGACTTTTGAGATAAAGGATAAGATGACTGGAAGCGGTATTTTTCAAGGACTTTCCTCAGTGATAATATGTATCTAAATACCGGAATGGAGATCGTTTAGTAAGCATCGTACTTTATCTTTCTGCTGTTTGAGAATCAAATATGAACAATTACCTGTAATATACAGGCCATATCCATCAACTTCATTGTAAAGCATGTATACACTTACAGTGTATACAACGACGATGAGTGTTGTACTAAATAGTGCCTGTAATGACTTTCTTCATGCGCAGCTGGGTTGACGCTGTCATCATTCTTACAGAAAATCGTTGGTGCAGTGGTCGTTTATGTAAAAGAATATCGCTATTGTTCTTACATATGATTTTTGCCTCGGTCGTTGTTTATAGCTAAGATACTTGATACTGTTGTTTATACGTATTATAGTTGAAACTTGATGTTTTTGTATGAACAATGGTTGTTGTTGTTCCTGTGCAAGATAGTTTTGTCGATGCTATTTACATGCAAGCTTGTTGATACAGTTGTCATTTAAGCACAATCTATTTGAAGCTATAATCTATAAGTAAAGTGATTGCCGATTTCGTCGTTTATAAACAAAACGTTGCTTTTTTCGTCGTTTATGTGCAAGATAGTTCAAGCCTTCGTTATCGATTCAACGAGAAAGCCTCTTCTGTAGTCACTCAACCTGCCGAGAGTAGCAACTAAATAACTCGTTAATTACACTCTATCTTCTTGAAACAAAGATTATATTGGACAACGTAGTCGCAGAGACTCTATAAAAACGGATGGTTGGAAGATCATTTATTTTAGATCACGAAAAGATTTGATCTAGAACTACAGAGCAGCAACAGTACCAACAACACCGACATGTGGGATGGGATAGTATTTTTAAAACGAGGCGCAATAATAGGGCACATCGGTTTCTTTCGACAATAGACATTATAGATGATACTTTTAGTTTCCGATATAAATGATAGCCACGGTAACTTAACACATAACAATGAAAGATGTAGTCTTGTAAACACAATACCCGAGAAAGAAAGGGATGGTGCCGAATGGAATGATTTTTAATTATAAATTTGTTCAGTCAAGACTGATCAAGTACAACAGAAATGACATTAACAACAACCAAATGTGCTATTTCCGTGGAATAGTTGAACGGCTGCTTGAAGTGGGGCGAGTACACAAAAACTATTAGAGGTGAAGAGGTGAATTTCGTAAGTAAGTTTAGTGAGTAAGTTTATCTTCGGAGGAGGGGGCTTCCCATTTTGCTGAGATTATTGTTCAGCCAAAGTCTTCGCTACATTTGCGGCACCTGACAGAGGGAGTGTTTGTCCAGGATAGGACTGCATAGCCACAGCAGGAGATGTATTAGGACATGAAATCTCAAAGCCGGACTAGATTGTTTTATGCGCGACACCATTGTCTCCCGAGACAAAATGGATGCTAACAATTGTTCAGCCGCAGATTAGCTGTAATCGAACAGGCAGGCGTGTGATCAAAAGAATTCTAGCCATAGCCATTTTGTCTTTTATCCAGATATTAATGCGTCTAGTACAACAAGATTCAACATTAATACCGTTGTATGTGACTTGAGATAATGACTGATATTTCTAAGAACTTGAATAGTCACATATAAGCTTCGGCAAAGCTCATGGTATACCAGGACTTGTTTAGCCATAGAACACCTGTCATTCAGCAGATCAATTAGCAAAATCTTCCATGGCTGTGATTATCAGATGTAGCCATGGCCGTTTTTTATTCAGATATAGTATACCCAATGTGTCTTTACTTTTAAGATGGTTTGGTCTGATTAGGTGGAGTATAATTTGATATTTCTTGTAGTTCGAAAGACTAAAGAGAAGTTCCTTGAATTTTTGTTATTGGAGATGTATAATTTCAGGTCAGTGTGATTCGAAGCATATTTAGCTGATATTTCAAGCCAGTGATAGAGCGACAGTGTAAAGATACCCTTGCTGGCTTGAGATCATCAATACCTCCTACACCTCAGGGGATGACCTAAAGGTCATTCTTAAGAGATATACTTTTCTAGCAAGGGATTTGCTCTGAGACCGAAACTAAAACAATTACAGGGTGAAATACACACGTTAGCCTTTCAAAATACGCAAAGGATTTAACTTCCCTTGAGCATTTATTATTTCGTGTTAAAATTTTCGTCGCAATAATTGCGACCTGGTCATTGACAGTTCCACAGCATCTTTTCGTTTACCCTTCTGTTTTCATATTTCTGATGACATCCGCTACCTTTGTTCCAATTAGTGCATTTTTAAATAATGAAGAATTTATTAAAATAACTTAGCTGTTATTTAGCTGGTGTTTGGAACATAATCTGTCTTGAAATTTTGACTGTAGATTTTAATTTAGATCACTTTAGAAACAGGAAATTTGTATTGCAGACGCATGGACGGGCTCGGGCTAGATCTGTATCAAAATGGTTTCTTGTTGTCAAGCAGTGTCAATAAAAACACATCAACTCACGTACCAACGAGTCGTTCAACTCGCAAGACGCAGCGCTCAAATCTCCTTCAAACCATACCTCTCTGCCTTAAATACATTAGACAATGAACTACCTGATATACAAAATGTTTGGATAGTTACAAACATTCTCTAAAGTGCAGGCAGCATTAGTAATTTTAAACCAGTGAAGGAATCTGTACACAGTCGCTCCATTACCTGCGAGAAATATCAAATAGGTATGATTAACATCACACCTTTAGGGAGAAGAACATACTGGATATGTAGACTCAGGTGCACTAACCTTAATGAAAGAGGAGTTAGTCATGACTGGGATACCTTTGATCACAGATCTGCTGGTTGACAGGTGACACCCCTAACAGCACAAAAAAATGAAGGAACTTCTGTATAATCATCGGACAGTTGATGCAGGGATAAAAGAAAGCTCAACAACTGCAACATTTTGGCATATTTTGATGATAATTCCATGTTAACCCTAACGTACAGCCTGGTTCTGAATCTCTTTTCTCATTAACCCTCACTAATATTATAGCAACATGCATAACACATAACTAACAGTTATTCATTTGTTTATTTATTTAATGGACTGCTTTGGGGAAGGCATTGTGTTCATGGCCTTTGCAGACCCTTTTGACACTGGAGGCACCTACGCAATTAATGTTTCTCCCGAGTATCTTTTATCTAATTGCTTCAAGAAAAAATATATGCTGAGACGGAATTCCAGAGGGTTGATGTTTTATAGAAAAAGGAATGAGTATAGTGGTAAGTGTGGAAACTGAAGGTGAGGGTAGACACTGTATAGAAGACAAGAGGAGAAGCATGTGATATCACCTGCATAGGAGTGCCTGTGATTAGGTGTGATGGCAATAGGTAGTTAATATATAAAATGAAGAGTATGTAAAAGCCATAACCGAACTTGGGAAACATCTTAGTGAACAAAGTATGGGTTAGAAAAATTCCATCTGCACACGTTTCGGTGGCTCGGTTGTACAATTTGATAAAAAAAAAAGCCATCGATTTCTGGTACAAGAGACGAATGCAGCCCGTAGACAGGAAGTTTTCCTTGGAAATTTGCTTGCCAGATATGGCCGAATGCTTTGCTAATATTATGTTCCCCAACAATGTTTTCATTAAATTTTCGAGAGCAAGGGACCACTGACGAGTGATTTAAAAGTGCAAGTCACCAGTGGAACTAGGTCCACGAAAGCTATATTGATGGTCCTTAAATATGGAAAAAACATTCAAGGTGTTAGAAAAGTTTATTGTTAGTTGACCTAGTCATTTTGGAGGTATTGAAAGTGAGGTAGACAGGATTATTGGAAAGGGTGACAGAAAAGACAGAGAAAGAAGGGAGAAAGAGTGAGGTAGAAAGCGAGAGAGAGAGAGTGTGAGAAGAAGAGAGGCAAATGGGTGAAAGGTAAAGAGGGGAGAAAGAGTGAGATAGAAAGCGAGAGAGAGGAAGAGAGACAAATGAGCAAGAGAGAAAGAGAGTGAGAGAGAGTGTGACAAGTAACAGATTTATGACTTTGCCGAAGATAGGAATGGAAATAACATTGTCAGAGCCGACCCTGTTGGTTTGAAGTAACTGAAGGTTGTTCGGCAACTGGAATGTGTATGTAGTGGAGTGAAAATGTAACATTTGGAGCATATCTACCATTTGCCGATGGTGTAGAGCTGATCACCAAAGCGAGCAGCTGATGGTGGAAATTTTCGCCGCAAGTGTACAGAATCATCGCGGTTGAGAAGTGTAGGTGAAGGAGGATCCGACAGATATTGTAGATATCTTTTTGGAAAAGAATCAAAAGAATTGACTGCAAGTTGGAGAAGTGGGACACATGACTCACAACCCTCGATAAATTCTCTGATAGATCAGTGACTTAATCAAACAGTAACTGTTCTTTATCTATTAATTAATGAAACTCAGTCTTAACTTTTGCATGCAATAAATTTTCTCCATTGTTAAATTTGATATCTTAAATTCAGGATTCTTACTAAATTTTTGAATATGACTATATACTCCTATATGTTAGTCATATATAAATCTATAGTTCAAGCTAATCATTCCCAAAATAGATAGGTAGTAAATTACACTCTAGTAACAAATTTCACAACTTTATTTTAGATATATTCTGTACTTAGTCCATCCCATTTAGTTCTTGTTTTATAAATTCGTTAAGTGTTCTCTAAAGGCCTTCGATCACTATTCGATATATGTATTATAATGCATTTAGAATGTGCTCTAGATTTGCTTTCTACATTGAATATAAACCATAAAGAATTCGTTATTGGAACACGTGCTACATTACAATTCAATTTTTTAAAAATGTTTACGCATTTTAATGGTTAACATTGCTAGAAAAAATTGTTTCGCGATTCTTCCCGCAGACATTCTAAGCACATTGCAGAAGTACCTAAGTTGTGACCACTCAATGCGGAGAAGTAGCGGTCAACCTGGAGCGATTCACTGATCGCCGACCCCATCGAACAACAGTATCCCAGTAATCGGTGAAACCCATTTCTGTCGTTTGCATTCGCGTTTGCATTTTATTTCAGACACTATCAACTGCTCATGACATGGAGGTAGACCATAAGCAAGACAGTTGAAAAATATCCAAAGCGTAAGTCAGTTTCACTTAGGGATTCAGTCAGCTCATTTGCCGATGGCTGGTTCGGATAGAAGGACTCTCTGAAAAATTTGTCACTGGACTCTACACCGTGAACCTCACAAAAATACGTGGATGGTGAATATGGATGGATAGAGAAATAGCAATTAAATTTCAAGTTTTGTGGATCAATTTATTGTACACAACTTAGAAGAGTTAAAACAGAGCTTTTAGAATGTTTCATAATTTATTATTCATTTTGTTTTCAAAATAATTTAATGTTTTAGTATTGTTTCACAAATGAAATGTGTGTTTTAAATTATGACAAAAATATTCATGAAGATCATTACTGCGATAATTCCTTAAATACTTTTATTTGAACAATTGCCTTCCTACTTGAATTCTTGTAACAAAAAAAGACCTTCTGCCCACTAGAAGTGCTGGAATGTAGAAGTGGTACCAGTAATAATTTCAGTGAAACCATAAAGAGAGAAGGAAACTGAGTAAAGAGAAAAAGACGTATTTCGTTTTATTATCCTTCTCTCTAAATTTATTAAACTGCAAAACTAAAACTTTAATATTTCAATAAAGTGTGTTCTTTTACTGTTGTCATTTTCTTCTTAATTAGGCAATTAATATCCTTCCTAACTGCCTAAATGAATACCAACATTTATAAAACTAGGTTTTGCAATTTCATTTTGTTTCCATAACATATTAGACAAAAAATTACAATTTTGTTAGCTTGAATCTGGAAATTTTATTTAGTTTATCTTTTGAAACATTTTGTTGTAGCTTAAGCGTCTGACATATCCACGTGATCAACATCTCGACCAAATCTTCCTCCCCCGAGGCCATATTCGTCATAATCTCGTTTTCCAAAGCGTCCACCTCCTAGGCCATAATCATAATACCATGCACCACGTCTTTTGTTGCCATCGTCTTCTGCATTCGCATAGCCGTTATCTCTTGTCTCCAAATTGATCCTTTTGCTTTGGAGGTGTGGCGAAAGAAACTGTCGATCACTCAGCACATGATCAAGAAGACCACCATTTCGCTTTTGTAAAACTTTCGTCATTTTTTTATATTTAGATAGTGTGGTGCTCAGTCCTGAATTTTCGAAATTTGATGCCGTTGTGAAATTTGCTAAAGTGATGTAAAGCAACACGAACGCAATTCCAACTTTAATGCAACGATTCATGATTCTGAAATTATAAAGAGAGAAACAAATATCAGTTAATTTAGCATTTATATTAACGTAAAATATTGTCTAATTATTTCTAAATATTGATTCCTCATTCAGGTATACACTGTTAATTGATTGTAGGAAAGAGATAATGATTGACTGAAGCATAGTCAGACTAATACTGGCTTTTATTTTATCGATACTATGTCTTTCCACTCAGATGTTGAGTGGAATAATGGAAAATTCATGTATTGTAACATTCAGCAGTTTACTTTTACATTTTATATCTCGATATACGTAAATAGCATACAATGTTTTTCACTCATTAAAATAACAAATTTAAAATTTATATCAGCTAACTCTCTCGGTTCTGTTCTATGTTGTTTATTTCTCCCTAAGAAGCATTTGATTTGATATATTGGATTGGCAACTAAGTTCCCGCCGTTTTTTAAAATTTTGGAATCAATTTTTTGAATCATTTTGGAATCTATTTTGTTTTATTCTAGTTAATTGTAGTAAATTTTTTGTTTACTTTCAGAACATTAAAATGGAAAGAAAAACGAACATTTTTGACACCTTCTTTTTGCTTTTAATCAAGGTTTTAAGACCGAAAAAGCTGCTCGTCACATTTGTGCTGTGTATGGAGAGGGTGCCATAGTTGAAAGAACCGCTCGTGATTGGTATGCCAAGTTCAAAAATAGAAATTTTGACCTCAAAGACGCACCTCGTTCTGGCCGTCCAGAGCGATTAAACCAACTTTTGTAAGAAGATTCTCGTCAAACAAGGGAACTGGCAGAGAAAATGGAATGCTCCCACACTGCTATAGAGAAGCATCTTCACTCGATGGAAGTATGCAGTATGGGCTCCACATGCTTTAACTGACAACAACAAAAGTCAACGAGCCACAATCTCCGCTGGTTTGCTTGCTCGTCACCGCTCAACTCATGGACACAAGCAACGATTTCTTTACTGAATCGTTACTGGCGACGAAAAATGGTGACTGCACATCAATATGAATTAGCATAAGGAATGTCTTAGCCCTGGTAAACAAGCGACACCGCGCATGAAACAAGATCTTCATCCGCGTAAAACGATGTTGTGCGTATGGTGGGACTGGGAAAGGATTATCCATTACGAATTACTTGAACGAACCAAACGGTCAACGCGGAACTCTATGTTTAACAAGTCGAACAACTCAACACGGCTATTCAAGAGAAAAGACCTAATCAGCAGTATGGAGTTCTTTTGTTGCACAACAACACCCGCCCTCATATCGCCAATATGACCAAGGAAGCCATTCATACACATGGCTGGGAAGTGATGCCACACCCGCCGTACTCTCCTGATTTGGCACCAACGGATTTCCACCTCTTTCGATCTCTTTCAAATGCTATGCGCGGAGTTTTGTTCAATACTGATGTAGAATTGAGAGCTTGGTTGGAACAATTTTTCGAGTCGAAATCGGGTGATTTCTACCAACTAGGTATTGAAAATCTTGTGGAACGTTGGGAAGAAGTTGTAAACAACAAGGGTGAATACATTAATATTAATTAGTTGTTACTTTTTATTAAACCTTTTAAAAAATATTAAAAAAAAACTACTGTAAGTTAGTTGCCAACCCAATATAATATTTCAAGATGTAACTGAAATCAAGCATATTAAGTGAAATATAAATAATTAGGATTTAAAAAAACCCCTTATATTTATGCAATATTTTGTTTTAATACGAATTATCTGTGAATGTAAAATTTACTCTGAAACATTATATATGCTCTGGCAGTTATGTGTATTACGGATTGAGGATTCAAATCTGTTAGAGGTTTGGTAATACGTGTATGTAAAAGCGTAAATTACTACGAATTAAGTATTTTAAGCGAACGTCTTGTAACACGGATCGTGATTTACTTTTTTTGCTTGATTTCCAGCTGGATAGGACAGAAGAGTAATTATTCTATTTTCTAATGCGTCAAACAATTTATTTGTTCATTTGAAATCAGCCTTACCGGGTAATAGTAATACTTTTGAGATTAACGAGATTAATCTTATTGAAATTAAATATAATGACGAGAAAAATAAGACCCCAAGCATCAAATGGTATTCAATCAACAAATTTAACAACTGCAAAAATATCTTTAACCTATTAAAAGTTCATTCACCGATTTCAACATCACTGTGTATCATTATTTCTATTCCGGTATTGTGTGTTCCTAGGATTTTCGTTACAATTTTCGTATTGTTCATATTAAAATTCTTGCTATTAAGTTTTTTTCACTCTTAGGCGCAGGCGTGGCTGTGTGGTAAGAAGCATGCTTCCCAACCACAGGGTTCCGGGTTCAGTTCCACTGCGTGGCACCTTCGGCAAGTGTCTTGTATTATAGCCTCTGGCCGGCCAAATCCTTATGAGTGAATTTGGTAGATAAAAACTGAAAAAAGTAATAGCTACAGTTTGCTCAATCACACTTAGAATATATTATTATGTTGTTATTGTCCAATCTTCCCCCTTCCCCACCAGCCGCCTTAACTCACAATGGTCCAAATAGGAACCTCTCTAGGTTTTAATGACACTGCAGGCGTTGTTCATTCCTTCGCATTGTACTTGCTTAATGTTTGTTTTTATTTACAATATCCTAAGCGGTTTTGTGCTATTTACAACATACACTACTCCATACTTTTTTTATTCATCTATTTACATCTACCCGTATAACAGCCTCAATAGCCTGCCCTTTGTTTTAAATTTAACTGACCAATTATATAGAAAGCTGGACTTTGGTCAATCCCATTACGGGAAATAGGTGGTTGGTATTTTACAACATATCAGTAAATAAATAATTGTAATTAATAGATGGGCATTTTATTAGGATAGACTATTAATCAGTACTATTGATATAATCATAAGAACTATTATGATTACTTCTAAACGTTATGGTACTATCACTTCATTTTCTAGACCTACTGGTGTATACCGTTATGGTAAAGTTTTCATTTTACATTTTTACTACACCCTGTTACACTTACAGAAAAATTAACCCACCAATTTATATTTTAAGTTTAGTCATAAACTCGCCGTCCTGAAGCGTAACATATGCAAAATGGTATATTAAGTCTTTCTTCTTCTCCCCGAGGCTCTTCTTTTCTTTTCTTTTCTTTTCTTTTCTATTCTTTTATGTATTTTTCTTCATTCTGATGAAGCTCCATGTTACAGATCGGATGAGTTAGAAAATATGATGTTAGATAGGACAAAGTCTATTTATATCATAAAAGTAATAATCGATGTTAGTTAATTGTTACTGATCAATATTTCGCCATTTTCTGTTTACTTTATATATATATATGCTTTATGTATATATATATATATATATATATATATATATATATATATATGTGTCTATATATGTATGTATATATATATGTATATATGTGTATATGTATATATATACATGTATATATATGTATATATATGCATATATACCAGTCGTCTTTTTTCTCTTTCCCTGTTGCCCGCTCTGGGATCTTTCTTTCCTCTCTCTTCCTTCTTTATGTTTCCGACGAAGAGCTCCGCTCGAAACGTCATACCTCCCTGCTTCCATTTCCTGAGCGCCTATTAATAATAATACTGTAATTGTTCCATTGTTGTTGTTTTTTTGTTTCCCGTTTGGATTAAAATTATATATATATATATATATATATATACATATATATATTATATATATATATATATGTATATATACATAAATATACATATATATATATATATATATACATATATATATTATATTAATTAGAGACAAAACCACTATTATGCAAATCAAACAAAGAAAGACTTAAGCCAATACATAAAAAAATTAATATAAATTAAATATAATTAAAATAACCACTACGATCGTTTCGTGTCAGCACTTCTATGAGACATTCTTCAGGTGGTTTCAAAACCTAAAATATAATCAATATTTTTAAGATATAAATAATCTATATAATCTAAATAAAAAACTCTATTATTAAATAAGATTATATCGAAATCGACTATAATGTTAGATATTAACTTTAATTTATAAGTAGATATAGACTAAATTGGATATTAGAATATGGATTTTCTACCTTATAAATTAAAGTTAATATTTAACATTATAGTCGATTTCGATATAATCTTATTTAATAATAGAGTTTTTTATAAGTAAATGTTTATTTAGATTATATAGATTACTTATATCTTAAAAATATTGATTATATTTTAGGTTTTGAAACCACCTGAAGAATGTCTCATAGAAGTGCTGACACGAAACGATCGTAGTGGTTATTTTAATTATATTTAATTTATATAAAATTTTTTATGTATTGGCTTAAGTCTTTCTTTGTTTGATTTGCATAATAGTGGTTTTGTCTCTAATTAATATAATATAATATTTTACTATAAAATTGGATTCAATCCTAAATCTGATTTTTCCCTGTAAATTTGGATTTATTCCCTAATATTTATTATTATACATATATATATATGCGTATATATATATGTATATATATATGCATATATATATGTATATATATATGCACATATATATATATGTATATATATATATGTATATATGTATATATATATATACATATATGTATATATATTTATCTATGTATAAATATATGTATATGTATATATATATGTATATATGTACATGTATATATATATGTATACATATGCGTGTATATATATATATATATGTGTGTGTGTGTGTGTGTGTCATTGTGTCAGTGTTTGTCCCCCCACCCCACCGCTTGACAACTGGTGTTGGTGCGTTTGTGATCCCGGAACTTGGCAGTTCGGTAAAGAGATTGATAGAATAAGTCGATTAATCTGACTATAAAATTGAAGGCACAGCCCAGCATGGCTGCAGTCTAGTGACTGTAATAAGTAAAAGAATATTAGGTTCATTACGGATGAAGTAAGGAATTAATTAATGCTTTTTGCATTCATCAGCCTTTATAATATTATATAGATATATATATATATATATGTGTGTGTGTATATATATGTATATATATATATATATATATATATATATATATATATATATATATATATATATATACGTATATATATATGTATATATATATATGTATATATATATATATATATATATATATATATATATATATATATATATATATATATATATATAATATATATATACATAATGCATACCTTCACACAGTAGTCATATTGCACCGATCACAATATGCTGAATTGATTATATTTGTCGTATATGTTGTTGTGGAAATCGCACTGCTGTTCAAAATAATAGTTTGTTCGATTACCAGCCACAGGTATGATGATCTGTATCACGTTTCCGGAACTGTACAGTGTTTATCCTTAGACAAGTCATTTAGTTAATGCTAGCTCTTTCGCTTTATAAAAATGTTAAGATGGTTAGATATAACCATAAGTAGGTACAACACACAGCTGTAAACAGTTATAATACTTTGCAAATTACGCCAAGTTTCTGAAAATTTTGCTTTGATTTCAAATTCTATCGAAGCAGTGAGAAACCATTAAAACATATTCTTTTCCATGATATCCTAAAATTAGTAAAACCAGCAGGAATTTAATATTTTCGTGACATCCTTAAATGTCGTTAAACAGAAGCCTAGAGGAAGAGGAAAAACAACAAGAACAGCATTAAGAGCAACAAACAACCATTATCGCTACATATACTCCATGGTGTTAGCCATTCATTAAACTGCATATGAATTAATTAGACCCGTTTGTGCTAATGTTTCGCCTCCGCCTAATAAAACTTGATCATTTTAGCCCATGTGAAGTGCAAACAGTCTCCCCACATATACTTTCTCTTTCCCCACCTCTCTCTCTCTCTATTTGTTTGATTTTGTAGACATGTCTGTAAAGATACTTTTTTTAATAACTTGATGGATATGATTAAATTTGTACCCAATCTAATATATAACTGATTAATGGAATGTTTATAAATCTCTCGAAAGTGACGAATAATAAACGATACTGACTTCTTAACATCACCGTACGATCCTATTAATGTTGGAATTTTCTTTTTCTATTTTATATTTCTTCTTTTTTATTTTAGTTCATACGATTTTTCTGTTTTGTTTTCGGTGGAACTACAAAATATGCAAAACTACTTTGTATTTGTTTTTATAATTATAATCGATCAGAACAGAGTCCCGAGTGTCACGACACTATGCTAGATCTGTTATCAAACGATTGGAAAAGAAGCCAAAGAGCATAGGTGAACTAATCTCTTTTCTAAATCATTATTGTTGATTAGATTAAAACAATCAGACAGTAGAAACACACAAACCAACAAAAATACTCTATTTTCTTGTCGTAAGTTATCGTAATGTTTATTATTTGCAGTTGGGTATGATTGATCATGACAAATGAGTATGACTAACATATTTGTGACGTAAAATATAATCGGCATGCACTCATTCCCTTCAATAGCTCTTTAGCAATGGGTATCTAGGGCTGCTCTTACAGATTCCTAAAGCAGCCATGAAGAATTTTACTATTACTAACTAATTTACAATACATAATTCTGTTTCATAACATACAAAGCCTTCTTCATCATGTTGGCAGTTCAAATCCTGTTGGGACATCATCCAGGGGTCAATAAAAGGATATGTATGGTAGTCGACTTGATTGTCGCTTTCTCATACTAAGTTTGGCTTGGTTTCAACGTGAGAAATTCACACTAAAGCCAATAATTCTCACTGTTTGTACTGTACCAGAATTAAATTTGCTCATCATTCATCGAGTTCAATAAAATAAATATTGATTCTAGTCGTTGACTGGTGCTTAGTTTTTCGATCCTGAAAGGAAGAAAGGCAACGTAGACCTTAGCGTGATTTGAACACTGAAGGAAGTAGACTTAACTAATCCCTATTCTCAGATTTTCCGTCACTCGCCTGCGTCGATAAAATAAATATTTGTAATGCATTGGAATTACTTCATTCAGTTGCATTGGTACTAAAGTTTTTATGTCCGAGAAACTGTTGGTTTTTAGTCTAGCAAAGAAACGATATTGCAGGCTATACTCCTGCTGTTAATAGAAGTCCATAAAAGCTTTATTTCAGTTTAGTGGTATGCAGTATAAACATATGACTGTACACTTCGGTAAATTTGAAACTCTGATGGTGTTTCAACTAATAACTCGGGGAACATATTAGAACTGAAATATAGAAACTCGGAATATATATATATGATATCCATACATATATGGATAAAAACATATATATATATATATATATATATATATAATATAATATATATATATATATATATATATATAAACATATGTATATAAATATAAAATGTATAAATATAAACATATATATACATATACATACATATATATAAACATATATATATATATACATGTAAATATATATATATATATATATATATATATAAAATATAGACATATATATATACATATATACAAATAAATATAAACATAACAGGTCATCCTATGAGTTTTGTCCGAATTTTGAATAAAGAAAGCAAGTGATCAAATGTTATATTTAATTGAAATTTAATCATCAATGTACTTTCCCTGATTATCTATGACTTCCTTCCTTCTATTTACAAGCTTTTTAATCCCATCAATGTAAAACTCTTTCAGTTTCAAAGCGAAGAACTCTGAAATGTCAGTTTCGACGTCCCACTGGCTTGCGAAAGTTATGTACCCCAAATGATTCTGTAATTTTATGTTCATATATGTATATAATATATATGTGTGTGTGTGTGTTTGAGTGTATGTTGATATATATATATATATATATAATATATATATATATATATATATATATATATATATATATATATATATATATATATATTATATATATATATATATATATATATACATATTAGAAGGAACCACTATGTGGACACTCTTATGTTAGAAATAGATCCGCTATGGTCTTACCACTATGAAATGTTCTCAAGAGCATTTGGTATAAGATAAAATTTCAGATATTTATCATAGACATTCAGACAAGTAAATTCACAATTCAGATGTATGACATGCGATATTATTCCATTGAAATTGCCATATATCTATATTCAGACAGAGATGATTAAAATATTAAAATATTAAAATATAAGACTACAGAGATACAAAATACAAGGTGTAACATGCAAGTAGTAAATATAGTTAGAATGGATTAAGGAGGCGATATATATATATATATATATATATATATATATATATATATATATATATATATATTATATATATATATATATATATATATATATATATATGTATGTATAAACTCACACACAGACACACACACACACATATATATATATATGCATAAGATAAACATTTCAGATATTTGTCTTAAACATTTACACAATTCAGATGTATGACGTGATATTATTCAATTCAAATAACCACATATTTATATTAAAACATAGATGATAAACGTATAGAATATTAACATAGAAAATATAAGGAGTAACATGAAAGTAGAAAATATAGTTAGAATAGATTAAGCAGGCGATATATATATATATATATATATATATAATATATATATATATATATAAACACGCGTATATAAACACATATATAAACATCTATATATATATATATATATACATAAGCCTAAATATGTGGGAGTAGTTAGGAATCTAAATCGAAGGGGACAGACACTCACACAACTACAGTTTTATATATATAGATTTATCCTGTTCACGCTATTGGTTGCAAAATAAAGTTCGTATTTCGTATTTTCCGTTGTTTTCGTATTTGATGTTGTTTACATTCTGTGACGTCCTGTGCCCATATATGCATATGTATATACATATATATGTATGAACATATATGTATATATGTAAACATATATCTATATATATAAAACTGTAGTCGTGTGAGTGTCTGTCTCCTACGATTTAGATTCCTAACTCCTCCCACATTTTGCGGTGCAGTTTAACCAAATTCGGGTATCTTATAGTCGTGATTCATATCGAGCCCGTCTGGCTATTAGCGCGCGTCTACGATGAGGCTACGATTTTAAAAATAATTTAACATCATTTTTTATTCCATTTTAATGCATAATTTTTCGTGTGTCGATGGCGGCGGAGTTGGCGTCCACGCTCAAACACCTGCACCTGTGTTTGCTTCTCCCCCTTCTTCCCTCCCTCGTGAAGCTGTGGGGAAGGGAGTTTAAGTAAATCAACGTCGTAATGCGTTGTCAAGGAGACCAGCGTTCTTTTAGAACAACGACTTCATGCCTTGAAGACACCAAAACAGAAATGGCTAAGAAAGCCCGAATTGGCATCTATAAAGGAAGTAACTCTCTAAAAATGCTTATATAGTTATTTCCCTTACAAACCCGAGCAACGCCGGGCGATACTGCTAGTTATTTATATTATATGATTGAACGCAACGCATCTATTTCCAAATAAGTTTTATCTTTCTATCTATCTATCTATCTATCTATCTATCTATCTATCTATCTATCTATCTATCTTTCTATCTATCTATCTATCTATCTATCTATCTAGCTAGCTATCTTTCTTTCTTTCTATCTATGTATCCATCTATCTATATTATTTATCGTATTTTATCCTATTTCTGCCTCTCTGATCTTTCCTTTTTCTCTTATTTTTATTATGTTTCTATATAGTAAACATTCTCTTCTCTCAATTATACTTTGTACTCGTTTTTTCTATCTTTATCCCTTTCCCTTCGATTATTTCTCTATATTAAAGTAATAATCGTATATTATGGAGACAAGCAGACGAAGCTTTGTACAGCGCCAAATTGAGGCTAATAAAAGAAAAATGATGCGTCGAAACTGGCAATTTGAGAAAATTCGTCTTTTTGTTTAAGCATGGAGCTTGGCCGACGGATCACCATCATATGATCTAATAGCAGAGACCCTGGATAGCTTTAATTTCTACAGGTCCATGGCCCAGATTGAGCGGAAGAAACAGGAGTTCATACGCTCCTATGATCTTATAAAGCCACATCTTGACCTAGAGGCGAAAAGGCTGCATACGGGACCATGAAGACCCTGTGTGCTCTGCTGAAACCCAGGATGACACAAAGAAGGCAAATGCCACCAGAACTACAAAAGGTTCTGAAATGGCTGTAGTGAATATAGTCAGAACAGTACCAGACTAAAAGACAGATAAGAAAACAGACAAATCAGCTAGGAAAACTTGAACATTAACAATCCCCAAACCCAAGCATGAACCTATACAAAGAAACAGATTATCTGTAAATTTTACATGAATGGCACCTGCTGGCATAGAGAAATTTTACATGAATGGCACCTGCTGGCATAGAGAAATTTTACATGAATGGCACCTGCTGGCATAGAGAAATTTTACATGAACGGCACCTGCTGGCAAATTTGCCTATCGCAAACACCACCAGAATAACAAGCAGGCTAACCATCCACGACAAAAGAAAGTGGAAACCAAAAATCTTGGACCTACGAACCCATAATCCACCAACACGAACCAACAGGTCTCACAAGGAAAAGAGTTCACACATACCCTCTATTTCTCATAAAAGGCAATATGCAGAGGCTGTGCGAACTGCAGCTACTGAACAACAAGCTTTTTTAAGCATGGCCCAGAAAATAGTTCGGCAACTAACGTGGCTACAAAGGATGCAGAATCAAAGCCATACAAATCAATGCCCGAGACCACCACAGATGATGGATCCAGGACGGCCACCCCTAACACCGGTAACTCCTGCACAAATATCACACCCATATTCCAACTGAATATCTGGGGCCTATTGCGAACGTGTAGCATAGAAAATTTCTCTACCTGAAAGACCTTGCTGCATGCAATCAAGAAATATGCATGGCACTTAGAGAGACGCATCTAACATCTAATATAGCAGATGCGGAAATACACATACCAGAGTATGCGTATTTCGAACAGACAGAAGAGATAGAAGACATGGAGGAGCTGCCATGTACATCCGTGAAGATGTCACACCCCTAGTACTGTTGTCAGATTCAAACTCAGCCTGCGACACTTTAATAGCACACATAAAACAAATTGATGTAATTGTATGTACAACATACTGTCCATTGTCTAGTATAGACAGACTGTGGGTCCAGTTTTGATTGTGGATCTCTTTACAGATTAATTTTCGGTTTGCTTCGTGAAAATTTAGGTTGGATATGGTTTGAGTCCTCCTGATTGGGTGGGTGTCAACAGTTTTCCTCGGACCTTACATTACTGTTTATAGAAGCCCTCTTAGACATGCCCACGGTCATTCCAGTCATTCCACTGTCACTAGCTACGCCGATGATACAACATTTTCTCAGGCAATAAAGTATCCTAATAATGTCGTAAACCTGCAGAACGACCTAAATGCAATATACAAGTGGGAAGAGCAACACAATATGCAATTAAATGCTGAAAAATTCCAAGCATTGCGCTATAAGATCACAACTACTCCACAACCGGCATTTACGGGACCCGGAAGTAGTGCAATCGCAGATTCACGAACAGTGACAGACTTGGGCATCAGTATGTGTAATGAGGCATACTTTCACATGCACATTATCAAGTTGGCAGCAAGGTGCAGGCAACTGGGGGGATGGATACTAAGGATATTCAGGACAAGAGATCAGGAGGTCATCTTGACTCTATGGAAGACATTTGTTCTCAGTCACCTAGACTACTGACAGAGTGTCAAGCTAGAAACTGAGCTTGAAGCAATCCAGCGTCACTGCACTAAAAGGATTGCTACAGTCCAACAGATGAACTACAGGGAGATACTGAAGGAACTGCGACTCTACTCCCTAGAGTGCACACGTGATAGATGTGTTATAATTTACATGTGGAAAATAGGGAAGGGCTAGTACCTAATTCTGGCATCAAGTGTTATATGGATGTTCGTACTGGACGCCACTGCATAGTACCGAAGGAACCGTCTAATGCACCTAATATAAAAACAAGGAACTGAAATACCCTAAGCTTCAGATGACCACAGCACTTCAGTGCTCTGTCAAAACAATTGAGAAACTTACACGATATAGATGTGGAAGTCCCTATATATATATATATATATATATATATATATATATATATATATATATATATATGTGTGTGTGTGTGTGGTGTGTGTGTGTGTGTGTATGAATATATATAAATATAAATATGTATAAAATTAGAAATATTACATCTCTAAATCTCTCAGAGAAATTTATACAGTATCAGCACGATAAAGTGATGGTTTCTTGCCAATTAATGTGGCAGTCCCAGGAAAGGTAAAAATGCTACTGCTATTTAGCTTCAGGAAACACCGTTTCCAGCTGGCCATGTGACACAAGCGTTTTGTGTCTTTATCTTTTCAAATAGGAGAGATAAGAACCTCCACCCAGCAAAGCCAGCAGTCAGAGACTAGTTTCATAGTTATTGCTCATCATCAGTCTGGAGTAACTCACTTCATAGGTAAATTTTACAAAATATTTTATAATTATATACATAATTATAACAAGGATAGGCTTCAGGCCTCACCACGCACTACGAGAAATAGACGCTAAAGCCCTTAATTACTTCATTAATAATAATAATAATAATGATAATAATAATAATAATAATAATAATAATAATAATAATAATAATAAAAATTATAACTATGTATATAATTATAAAATAATTCGTAAAATTTACCTATGAGATTTTTATTTACGCACTGACTACCTGGTAAAATTATTATTGATCTAACCCTGTATTACAATTCATATATATATATATATATATATATATATATATATATATATATATATATGTGTGGTGTGTGTATAAGTGAGAGTCTCCTTATTTACCTAAAACTCTATTATTCTATTTATTCTTTTATCTACTTTATCACTGATTCTTTGACCACTCCCCTAAGAATGATAGTTTGCGCCATGCCTACCCCAAAAAGTCCCCCACCATCACCCTTTAAACCTGCCTAAATGTATAAATGCCAAAACTATTCTTGTCACCTAGCTTCCTGATGATTTCTTTTGAATGAAACAGTTCTAGTCCTGTAGAAGCTCCTATAAAATAAATTAATTTACTCTGCTATGTATTGAGTACCTTATTTACTGTGGTTAACCCCGACTCAACCGGGACCTACATATATATATATATATATATATATATTATATATATATATATATATATATATATATGTGTGTGTGTGTATAAGTGAGAGTCTCCTTATTTACCTAAAACTCTATTATTCTATTTATTCTTTTATCTACTTTATCACTGATTCCTTTGACCACTCCCCTAAGAATGATAGTTTGCGCCATGCCTACCCCAAAAAGTCCCCCACCATCACCCCTTTAAACCTGCCTAAATGTATAAATGCCAAAACTATTCTTGTCACCTAGCTTCCTGATGATTTCTTTTGAATGAAACAGTTCTAGTCCTGTAGAAGCTCCTATAAAATAAATTAATTTACTCTGCTATGTATTGAGTACCTTATTTACTGTGGTTAACCCCGACTCAACCCGGGACCTACATATATATATATATATATATATATATATATATAATATATATAAACATATATACATATATGTGTAAATATGAATATCTATATATATTTATGTGTAAACACATATATATATATATATAAACTAACATATATATATGACCAACAGCATTCCAATCATGACTCTCCCGTCTTTCTATAAGTAACTACGACTATATTATCCACTATGTCCAAATTAATTTAATGTGAGATTTGGTTTTATTTGCCTTGTATTTTTAGCAAATCAGGTGACTACAAAATCTCTCTGTCAAATATTCTGTAATATACACTGGAGTAGGTTCAATGGATTAATTACTTCACTCCAGAACAACAGATTGATAAAACTTTTCTTCTTATCAAAAGAAACGAGTATTAAGACATATATCCAAAAGTTGTGAATATATCTAGAACTTGTTAAATGTTCTTGTGTGAAAGAATAATTAACTTTTACTCATTTTATCAAGAGTATAAAGATGAATATCATCTGAAATACCTAACAAAACACAGAAGCATCAGTTACTCCATTTATTTAATGTCTTTAGTGATGCTACTACAATAATAACATTTACATATCAAATGATCATACCACACGTAGAAGATCAGTTGAAAATGCAACAACACAATACAGCTTCGTATTCTGGATATCTTTTCCCCAACATTAAAGCCTAACAATTGGCAGGAATGCTTTGTGTTCTTTCGCTACTCCAAATTACAGTCTTGTTAACGGTTCTGTTACTCAGGTTGTTTTTTGTTTGTTGTAGAATATCATTTCATTCTCCAACTCCGTCTTTGTGACTAGTAAAATCAGCAACACGATCATTTTAAGTCAGTCGATTTTTACATCCATTCATGTTATATGTTGCCATACAACATAAAACCATTGAGTTTTTATCAACAACTCACCACTCCCTTGTCTCTCTAATATTGATAAAGACATTTTGTTTACTGCAACTAATGCTTCTTTATATTTTAGCTGTAAACTGTTCCAACCGTAAAACATTTATGTTCCTCTTTCGTCTTATGCCAACTTTCTTTCCATAACTATCATTTTCTTTTTGCATCTTAAAATAATTTGATCAAATTTCATGTTTTCGTTTTCATGGATATAACATTCTATATTATTTTCCCTTCAAAGTTTTACTCGATTCAAATTTTTTTCCAGTTTGCTTTTACCTTATTTTACTTCATGTAAGAAAAAATTGTTTTTACCAACTTCAAATAAATGGTGCTAGGTGTGAAAACGTTAAGAGAAGTATATCAGCTTTGTTGGTATAAATGTATGAATTTTGTAGTTTACATACACATACTAAAACACATATTTTGCTAGTAAATTACATTAAATATACCATATTGTATCAATTTTTTTTAACGTGCATCTTTTTACGATTTTTTACCCCTGTCTTCGAGCAAATATTCTATATACTTTCTGCAGTGGAAATCATTTGGTGTTGTATTCGCCAAATATATTTCAAAGATAGTTTTATGAAATTCAAACATATGTGCTTGGAAACATTCAGTTACTATTCCAAAAAGAACTTCTCTAACTTTTTCTTTGCTCAATGTAGTATCCTGAATTTCATTTAACATTGTTTCCAAGATCTTTTAAGTAAGTAAACGTATATTTCTAAAACCATATATGTAAGGATTGATATTTCACAATAGAATGGTTAAAAGTTAGAATACCGATCAAATGCTTTTTTGATAAAGAAACTTGACCAAGACTTCTCCATAATAATGGTTTCAAATTTTGGTACAAGACCAGTAGTTTTTGAGGGGATGGGGAAGTTGATTACATCGGTCAAAGTACTTGACTGGTACTCATTTTAACGACCCGATAGGAAGAAGGCAAATATCCCTTGGTGGAAAGACTTCTCCATAACAATAACAACGATATGAATTATAATCTATTGAAGAGACTCAACGGAACTTCTCCATCTGTTAAAGTAATGCAGTCCTAGATACACTATTCTCAAAAACACCTGTGGTGATGTCTAGAAAGAACTTGAACATTGGTTGACTCAATAAAAGTTGAGGTGAAATTAAACAACATTATTTCTTTTTGTTGTTATTTAGTCACAGATCAGACATGAAGAAGTACTTCAGCCGTGACCACCCCGTCTTATTTTGAGGTATATCGTATCTAGAACAACACTACTACCGACAACAAAACAACTACAATAACATAAATAACTGCAAGATTCTACCTTTCATCACCACTGGAAAGCAAAAGCAACGCCATCAAAAAGCAGAAAAGCGATAATGCACATCTTGTTATAATGACTGTGTCAGTCGATGAAGTGAGTAACACACGTGAGAACCCTACTGTATAAACGCACCGATAACATAGAATGAAAACTTACAATAACTAACTCTAAAATAGACATAGAAATACCTGGAAGATGTATGAACTGTACCGGAATGTGTTTCTATAAATGCAGTACTGGAAGATGATGACAATGCTTAGCCAGTACAAGGAGGTTATGGGATTCAATATCCTTCCTTAACAAAGTAGAACATGATTGCTTACAGAGTCCTATGCACCTGCAAATTTTAGTTTACCTCTCTGAAGAATGTGAGTGGTGGATGATAGCTGAAAAAAAGCTCATAAGCTATACTTGTTGCAGGATCGCTTTTTGTCGTTCCTAACACCTCTGACTCCAATAACAAAAAATGTCATAGTAGCAACAGCCGTATGAGAAATACAATAACACTCAGTATACTGATAAGAAAGAGCAACAGCAGCAACAAAAAACAACTTCTAAAGCCAAATCTTGCAAATAGAACAGAAGTGCCCTTTCCAAAAACCGAACTACATTCATATGCAACCCGATATGCAGGAACAAGCACAAACGCCATCCGCGAGACCAGAATTTCCGAAACATATCAACTGGTCATCCTTTTGACCTCTTTCGAGTAGCCAACTTTTAACGGCATGGTAGGACTGTTTCAGAAAAACCTGGGTCTAGAGATGAGCACGATACTTCTTGATTCGGTGTTGGTGGTCATGGATGTAAAAAAACAACGATGGCACTGATGTTTTCAAGCTAGTACTGTTTACGCCCGGGCACGTGATGTCTCAGATACCTTGAGACATATCTTAGAACACAGTACTCATTAGTGGCATTAGTTGACTAGAGTGGCATATTGGAAGCATGTAGGCATTCAGTGAGAACGAGACAAATGTTGCAAAATCTCGAAGACTACTCAGTTCCAACTGTCTGAGAGGTAACATCTAAATTTCCCGAATCTGAAAATGCAAACCCGGAAAAACCATTCGAGTTGCAACAGATTCGGTTACTTAGTGAAAAATACCCCCAAATTCATGGTCTGCTTGGTTAGTAGAAAGAGATATGGTTAACAGAAGATCAACAGGTTTTTCGAGTACAGAAAGCTTTCAAGGATTAGATTAGCGAATAATTTAAGCTGAATGTGTCGGGTGCTACTATTAGCAACATATGTAGCATCTAATAAAAAGAGAAATATTAGACCAGTATATTAGTCCTAATAAGGAAACAATGAACTAAAGAGAGTGGACTTTCTTACCAACCTCGACGGTTAGGGTCAACTATTACCAGGAGAAGTAAAGTGTTGTAAAAGGTTAACGACATATGAGTTACGGGAGGTACTAAGTGAATGTGCAAGGGGCAAAACAGCGATTTGGATTGTACGCCAAACAAACATTATAGTCACATACCAGACTTGTTCGCTATTGCATACGTCTGTTGCAGCTTCAAGCAAACTAAAATAATTCTTAGTTGCATGAGAAATGTGGGGAAGAACTGCTGAGGCTGGATGCAGAAAATTCGGAGGTTGCTGGTAATTTCAACTTAATGTCTGTGTTAAAATCAATGCTAAAGATTTTGGCCAAAGTACTCGTAAAAATGTTACCACTTAACCTCTGTTGTGTGGCCGATTCCACACAGTCCTCATTAATTGCTAGTAAAGCCGTCCAGAACAGAGGCCTCTATCGAGAGACAAAAGAGAGCTATGTTTTTAAACGCAGTCGCCATCTTAGTAATGCTGTCAGACATTATGGAAGTCAGGATGGTCGTCAAATTTAATGAATATGAAGTAGTTATGGGAGTACGCATTAATAAAGTGACAAGTCATTCGATTTATGGAGATACATATCCACTGAACTTAAGGTCTGGTTGAAATGTTTGGGGTTTAGATGTGTTCACACCTCAGGGTGTAAGAAATTGAGACGCAGTTAAAGCCAGACTTGCTTGACTTACTCAAAAACACGTTGAGAGTCTGAGAAGTCGGGTAGAGCTAGCGAACGTCTAAATCGCTTTTGCAATGAATAATCACCTCATCTCCGCGTCTTACGTAGACCGTATCTGACCAAAAGGAGTCACCAGTTAATTTATTTCTATTCCGAGACAGTGAATAGGTATTGCTCTCTTTCCACAACTCTCTATTACTGAGATTCTCTCCTGGGTCAAACCGGAGAATGTAGGTAGCAAGATAACAACCTTACATTCCACAGAAAACAGGAAGCGGATATGAACAACGTTGTCCTGATGGATATGTTGAATTTCAATGAATATCAACTGAGCAATCTCTTCCGGCAAACTTACAAGATACAATAGTTTGGTAGTAGTGCTGTGTAAATTACAGTTTTGGTACAAGCTCTGTATTCATGCCTCCAGTCAATGCTGAGATTAACAGAGAGCGACAAAACCATTTCTCCGCGCTTTGGTTCAACTAAATATAGGTTAGGACCGATCTGGATGTCAGCCAAGTCTATCTTGAATGAAGGCTCATCAGCATTTTAAATTGGTAAGAAACGGACAGAACTTTTTGTCTCAGGTCATTCCCTCATCAACTTTTTCAAGTACCATTTGAACAAGAATGTGACTGTATAGAAGGAGAGTTTCTCTCGATAAATGTAATGAAAGATGGATGAGAAAATCGAATTACTGTGGCTCATGCGGGTTTTTGTATCAGTATGCAGATTCACACGGACACGCGCATGTATATATATATATATATATATATATATATATATATATATTATATATATATATATATATATATATATATATATATATATATATATGCCGCCTTATATATATAAGGCCGCGACCTGTCAGAAACGTTAGCGCGCCGGGCGAAATGCTTAGCGGTATTTCGTCTGCCGTTACGTTCTGAGTTCAATTTCAGCCGTAGGTTGACTTTGCCTTTCATCCTTTCGGGGGTCGATAAATAGAGCATCAGTTACGCACTGGGGTCAATGTAATCGACTTATTCCCTTTGTCTTTCCTTGTTTGTCCCCTCTGTGTTTAGCCCCTTGTGGGCAATAAAGAAAAAAAAAAATATATATATATATACACGCATGCAAACACACAACTCACACACACACACATACACGCACACACAATGTCCTTCACATTCAGAAAATTTATAAATGTTTGTTTTTAAATGAAGAATACGCATGTAACTCCACATTTCATATAGAGTTCTTTATCAACTAATGTTCTATAAAACGTCTCATCTAACAGACCTCCAATATGTTAAACACCTATATATTACATTATCTATTTATTTTTCTATCTATCTATCTATCTATCTATCTATCTATCTATCTATCTATCTATCTATCTATCTATCTATCTATCTATCTATCTATCTATCTTTATGTCTATTGATTTTCACGCGGCAAAGTTTTGTGATACATATTTTGCTAGAATTTGGTAACAAAATCGAATCAGACCTTTAAATGGCTTGCATTTGTGATATTCTAAATGAATATTTGTAAATATTTAAACACAACAGTTTTCCGTTTCACTTTCCGTGATCCACCTCGCTTTGTTCAATTTACTGTCATTTACAGCCAGCTGGCGGGAAGAAGTAGCAAGCAACAACTTCCTTGTTACATGCTGAAAGAAGTCAAATCAATTACTGATGATGCAGCTGTCATAAAGTTCAGATAAAATCACTATAAGGTTATTGTGGGTGTAGGAAACAGTTGATAGCAAGAAAGCTTATTGTGAATCTTAGAAAATAATTTTTATGAAATGAATAAATATCAGTTTATTAAAGAATAGCAACAGAGCAATTAAATGCTGACTTTATTACTGTACTTTCTAAAGTTTTGCGGCCGTGATTTAACTTCGAAGAAGAGCAATGAATATAAAAATAACAAAACAGTAATAGAGACAATAGCGGCGATGATAACGACGACGACGACGGTAACAACGATTGCATAAGACCCAAAGTAAAACGAAGCACCACGAAACTAAAGCAAGAATGTAGACATAAATGTTATAATTTGTCTTCGTTCGAATTTGTTCAGAATTGCTAATTATATGAATTATATTTCTTATTTGCAATGATTTGCTTGGAGAGGAATGTTACTGCAAATTGCTGTTTGGTTCGATGTTAGCTATTTCCATAGGCGTTCCAGCTGTGACTACTTCGTCTTTCATGTAAAGACATTGCATGTGGGACCGCACTGTCTAATGTGTCTGAATTTTTTTTCTAAAACGGTAGAATGCGATTTTGTGCAAGTTTGGCTGCTGTTTCTAGTAAGTCAGTGTCCATCCATTGATTAGTATTGGTTGAAGTAGCATTATTTTATTACTTTACAATACAGACGCAATGGTGAATAAAATGTTTGGAGCTGTGTTTAGAGAGCTGAACTAAATTTGGGAAGTGGTCAATTAACGACGTGTAAAATCTGGATGGCGAACAGGGTAAAGATGATAATATGCAGGATTAAACGATTTAACTGTATTTAATTCGTGTTGTTTTGTCTTAATTCTGAGTTAAAATTCTGTTGATTGATTCTAGTAGTAGTTGTAAAGAACAAGAACTACTACTACTACTACTACTACTAGTGAACACAGCCTTACAATAAGAGAAAAAAAAACCTAACGTGGTTCTGTTGCAAATGTGAATTGGGATAAAATCTCGTAAAAATCGATTTCATTCAGTTTTAGAAGTTGATATAAAATCGAACAAACTTTTTCTAATGTCTGAGAATTGGTGGATACATCTCATTAATATAAATTAATTTTACAAAATATTTCATATTAATTTAATCTTATTCTAATTCATAAGAACAATACGTGATAAATTTAGAAAATTTTACGGTGAATGGTAGGATTTGCAGTTAAAAAATGTTATCATATACAACACTAGTGTAATTAAATTTCCCGTATAGAAATAGGATGAAATTATGTGGGCCAGTTACCTTAAGAATAATGAACAGTAAAAAGTAGTTTATACATTGAATCCCTATTATAGAATATCGATAATCTTCCTTCTTCGTAGTAACCTATATCTCATTTGCGTATAGGAGCGCAGGTAGGATGGTGCTATTGAAAAGTTTGGCACGTATGGTATTGACCACTTCTGATTTGAGCACATCTATTATTGAGGTAAACACCTTCTAACTAACCCTTATTCTCATCGAGATTTCAGCATCTATAGCTCGGCGTATATCCACTTTGTGCCCTAAGTAGATGTACTCCTTTACCTCCTCCATTTCATCGCTTCCAACCTCTATTCGGCCCTGTGCTACATCTTCGAACCGCGTGGTTTTTTGTTTCGAGGTGGTTCATTTTAAGGCCTACTGGGTGTCCAGCTCTGTCAGTATGGTCTGCAGCTGATTTGTGACTTCTGCGTTGGGTACAATGTAAATTGCGAATTGGAGATGTGTTAGTAGCTCGCAGTTAATGTTCACTCTATCTGCTCAGAAAATGTCCATGATGACCATTTCTAGACATACGGTAGAGAGCTTTAGCGAGATTGGACCTCTTTGTTTGATGCCATTCGAACTGGAACTCTTACTGGTGGTGATGGCAGAGCTATGTCAATTGTGCATACTGAGTTCGCATCTTTGAGCAGTTTGTGTATTGCGCCTCGACATTGCGTTTTTAGAGATTTCAGCAATGCATTCATTTCGAAGCTATAGCTTTGCAGAGAACGGAATACTTTGGGCTATATTTCATGTTACCCCTCATAGTTTTTTCGTTTCTCTAAACATTTTCTTTGTCTCTTCTGTCAGGGTCCTGCTAGATTGCAATTCTCATCCTCTACACACAACTATAATTTTCTGGACCAATGAATTGTAGTGCTCATCAAGCTCTTCAAGTTGACTCCAAATTTTCCTCTTGATAGCATTCTGCAACTGCGTCCCATCGAAGGCCTTAAGCGTTGAGGCTTCATTGAGATGTGTAGAGCTTTTCTCTCTTTCTTTGTCGACCACCATTTAGTCAATCTCACTTTTATACTGCGCGGCTCCAGATTGCTTCCTGAATAGACTGTTCTCAATGTTTAGTATTCTTGCCGCTTCCATGTTAACTAAACGATCTCTTTCGTTTCCCAATCCATATTTTCCAACATATTTCTCTCCTTGCCATCTATTTCCAACCTTTTCTACGAGAGCTTATTCGAATTTAGACAATTCGAGAACGTAGTGGCGTGAACAATGCGATCGCAGAATACCGAAAGTACAAACTCCGCTTGGCCGGAGATGTCGCAAGGTTCACAGACAACAGGTGGATCCCTGCAGCTACCGAGTGATATCCAAGAGATAGGAAAAGGCCACTTGGAAGACATCTACAACGATGAGAAGATTTAATCAAATGATTTGGAACAAGATGGAAAAGAATGACGCAATGAAGAAAGAACTGGAAACTTATCGTAACTAGCGATGTATAAAAAACATCTGATAGCCTGGGCGATACAGTGACACAGTGATTATAGAATATGAGAATGATAGGAATACCCCTTTTGGGCAAAATTTCTGTATTGTAATAGAAAAATATCCATACTATATTAGCTGAGTTACCTTTATAGGCGTAGGAGTAAAATAAAGTGTTCTGTTTAAAAATATATTAAACTTTCTCGTAGAGAACGTTGGATGTTTTACAACACATCTTCATAGACAAAACTGATGTGCTTTCAGATCAACTCCATCCCTCTCTTGTATTCTATAACGTTAACAGACTTCTTCACTTGTTAGCTACTCAAGGATAAATTTATGCTGTAATTTTAATTTTGAACGATACATAGTTCATTGAAATGTATTATTTTGGATTCTTTCTAATGAATTGGAGGCATCGATCATTCTTAGAAGTTAATCATGTATGACACTATAAACAGCATAAATGCTTGTATAACTGTAATATAAGATGCAGTTAACTGCTAATTATTACAGTCAGAGTATTTGAATGGATAGAGAAAAATCTCAGCAGTCTTTCATTGATTCTTTCTTTCATTCTTTCCTCCATCATTCTTCAGAAACGACTTTCTCTTACAACGACTATAATCGCCTTTTTATTAATTAACATCTGTAGAATTTTCACTTATTACATTACTGCTTATTTAACCTGATTATAACCCTGAGTCGTCATGACTTTTCTATGAATGTAATATAATGAATGTCTCTTTTTCAGTTAGAATTTAAAGGAAGACTTGAATAAGAGTGTAGAATTTCGTACCATTGGTTTCAAATTTTGGCAACAAATTTCAGTATGGCGGGGGGTTGATCAAATCGACCCCAATGCTCAATTGGTGTGTCTTTTATCGACCCCGAAAGGGAGAAAGGCAAAGTCGACTTCAGCGGAATTTGAACTCTGAACGTAAAGACGGACGAAGCGCCGCCTAGCATTTTGCCCAGCTTGCTAACGATTCGGCTAGTTCACTGCCGGAATCAAATATACATGGTTTCTGAGTACGATAGGGCTCGAATGTTTCCCTTGCTGTCATATTCATCCACAGAAATAGCGCTACTAAACTTATAATATCGACTTATAAATTATTACAATTCTTTTAGATTACGTTATATATCTCTGCCATCACATTTGTGTTCTAATCTCCCCAGATTTTTTTAATTTCCATTTCATTATTGGCTTCTATCTATATTTATATAAGACAGTTTGTATGTGTGTGTGTGCGCGCGCGTATGTTCCGTATGCATTCCAAACCCGAGTTGCTGATTTTCATGTAAGGGGTATCAAAAGATTCACCAAGGTTTTGGTTACCAACTAAATTATATTTTCATTCGAATATTTGCATTACAAAAATTTAACATTATCATTTTTTCTTTTAGTCACCTATCGACATTTTATATCACCACCAAAAGGACGATGACGTCACATTTTCTATATGCGTGTGTTCGCACGTTCGTTACCTACATTAGGCCGATGACTGACAAGTATATGTGTGTGACGGTGTATGTATCTGTCAGAATACATACATTTTTGTGGCGACTGACACACACACATCTAAAGACAGAAACAGACACAAGCAGGGACAGAGATAGGCTTCTCGTGTGCGTTAATGTATGTGTGTGTGTCTCTTAGTTTATGTATGCAACTTCCCCTCCCCCAAGAGTGAAACGCGTGGACATTGAAAGTTCACTTGCGGCTTGGACTTCAAACAAACAGCATTTACTTTCAAGTACTACCAACATGAATATTTGCCTCCACTCACAATATTCTCAAATATATCTGAAAAATATATTATTTTGGTTATTATAACAAATTCGGAAACTTGTCGAAGTAGAAAGCCTCAGCGGCTCTTTCAATATAATTACAGAAATGTTATTCCACTCCTTCTAACCAGTTTCAAGATAATGTTTTTTTCTTAACAGTCCTTGTGTTCTTCATCACTGTGAATGTCAAAGTCGCACAACCTTTTTACTACATTACTCAGTATCTATTCTACAGCCTTTAATGTTACATAGTTCAAAAACAGCATCTTACTTTTTATTCACTTTGTTCAGCATTCGTTTCAAAATTGTAAAATAAATTATTTTTGTGTATAAAACTGAATTATGCCTTCTGAATTTTCTTGGACTTGCACTTTCTTCACCGTCACATTCATTTAATCGTGAATTTTATAACATTTAGTATATGTTCTAAATAAATGTCAACTGTTTGTACTTTTTTTACATTGGTGACACATACTAACATTTGTTAAATTGCTAATTTTTTTATAGCCTAACTATGCTACACAAAGTATGTTTTGCACCTATATTGACTACATTTCGTTTCGCTTGAACTGCGTGTGTACCTTTTGCTCTTTTCAGTATCAATTCTATGAGTGTGTGTTTCTGCGTTCGTTACATCTATAGTAAAGAACACTTTACGCTGTTTTAATGAGCCCACATCTAATGAAGCAGCCATCCTTATGGTTGGTGATCCCATTAAAAATCATGATATTCTCATTCGTGTTCAAGATAACAACCTTAAATGTGTTTCACAGATTCATCCCTCTTATGATGTTCTCCAGTATAATCTTATTCTGTGGAATGGACAAGATGGGTATCATTTCAATATTCCTCGGATTGAACCGGCAACAGGATAGCCAATTACAAACAAAAGGGTCTCACTCTCTCTCTTTCTCTCTCTCTCTCTCCACACACACAAAAATGAAACACATTTCGGCTCCAAAAATTGCAAAGGGAAAATCTAT
>NC_043000.1:62471169-62501169 GCF_006345805.1 Octopus sinensis | reverse complement strand
TATATATATAGTATGTATATATATATATATACATATATATACGAACTATGAAATGACACCCATCAGAAGGAACGTTTCTGTGCTAATTCAAAACGCTAAATCAATTCAGATTTCATTCCACGTGGTGGGGTGCATTTAAATATTTTGTTTTTCTATGTAATAAATCTTTCGAAGAAGACCTCCCCAAGAACACTTTAAGATGCCCTTTACTCACAATCTGTAGCAAACCTAAGCATTATAAACAAACAACAAACAAAAACAAACAGAAATTACTAAAATTGGAGCTACTTAGGCAAAGGAAAATAACAATTAGCGTATTATAATTTATTTTCCTGCGGTCTGAATGAGCTTTATACAAATATTCATTTTTCCAAATAACAGTTGATAACATTTCATGCTTCTGCCCACCACTACAAAAACAAAACAAAGCAAAAAAACCCCAAAAAACAACTACAAAAAACGTAAGCAAATTAAAGACGCCGAATAGCAAAATAGTTTAATGTAAATTGTGTAAATGATTTTCCTTGTAACCTTACGTTTGTAATAAGTAAATGTGCTGGCCAATTAGCAGCCTCACGTGATGGTTGCAGGTGCAATCTTTGTTGTCAACGCCAGCTTATCAAAAAGACATGCCATTAAAATACTGCTACGATTCCAAGCAAATCCGTTTCGCTGGCATATTAGTAATTGGTCATGTGTCTTATAATGAAATCTAATTCTCTTATAAGATAGCAATATCCTGTTGATTATATGATACACTGATGAAACAAAGTTAGCTTTTCCTAAATAATTCTATTGTAAGAATTGGTGGTTCTACTTTATAAATTGTTAGCAGTTGCAGTATTAAAATAAAGATAAAATTTAAAAGTTTGGATTCCTTTGTATAGAGGAAAGAGAAATCACAATCGCTGATGCTGGTATCATTTCCAAGTTAATTAGCAGTATAAATGATGTGAAACTACTTCAACCAGGAGGAAAATACTGTCTTACAAGCAGTCTATAAGGAACTTATTATTTGCTTGAAATTAGTGTACACATTGCAGTGACTATATTTATTAAAGAGTTAACTGTATATAGCACATCTATACACTAAATATAGTCATTTGTAAGGGATAAACTATGGATTTTCTGTAGAATCCATATCCAACACTGTGAGTTACAGCGTTTCGTATAGGAATGTGTATATGTAAACAATGTGATCGAAAATAGAAAAATAGGTAATGCGCTATATGCATTTTCAAGAGTTATTCTTTGGTCATCACCACATCCAACCCATTAACTATCCACGACCACACTACTTAAATACCCACTAACTTTAGCGATGTAACACTATTGTTAACAATTAATATCTATACAGCAGCTGCCAAGAATGTGTTTAATATGTATATTAGTCTATCAAATAGTGTTACACGGCTAATCATAGTGGCTAATCAAACAATGTGTTCGTGGATAGTTAATGGGTTGGATGTGGTGCTGACGAAAGAGCAATAACGCTTGAAGTATGCATATACAACCATTACCTATTTTTTCTATCTTCAATTGCATCATTTAAATAGATGTATGCATAGACAAAACGTCTTAAGTTTCAGTGCTGTCTCTTATATAAAAGCTATAGCTTATCACATAAAAATGAGAATATCGCACTACTAACACAAAAAGTATGATACAATATCGACTTAAAACCTTTAATATACTTAGTAGTGTATTATGATTGTAAAAGGAAATACTGTGTCTTCACTAGTAATTGATAATTAAAAATAGTCACTTTTTGAATTATTTATAAAACAAATTCGGAAATTCAGCAATACTTCACGTAGTGCTAATTTATACATTCATTATTTATGTGTTCCCTTTTTTAAATTTATGTTCAGTCTTAATTTAAATATAGTATCAGAAAAGTATTTTATCTTAAAGGAATATATCTAAAACTAAAACATTGACTTCAAATTTATGTATGATATATACTCTACAATGTATATTTTGGATATCCATATGGACATGTAACATGTATATTTGGGATATTCATATGGTACACAATAGGAAGTTCATGCGTGTAGCATTTACATTTTACGGTACATACATTAAATGCATATACTGTGAAGTGTAAATTTCTGTGTAATCTTTAATTATTTACTAGTTTCAGCCGTTGAACTGCGGCCATACAGGGGTAACACCTAAAGGATCATAGCGATTTCAGTGCTTATTTCGGCAATCTATATTTTGTTAATCGGCTAAGTTACCATTTTGAAGTAAGAACAGCTGTTATGTAAACACAAATAATTACACATCTCTCTCTCTCTCTCTCTCTCTCTCTATATATATATATATAATATATATATATATATATATATATATAAATATTATATATATATATACATATATATATATATATATATATATATCTATATATATATATATACATATATATATATATAAATAAATATGTATATATAATATATATGTATGTATGTATGTATGTATGTATGTATGTATGTATGTATATATATATGTATATATATATATATATATATATATATAATATATATATATATATATATATATATATATATATATATATATATAAAGTTTGTTATATATAGTAGACTTTTGGACTATTTCGACGGCCTAGGGAGTGACGATTGACAGAATACGTAGAACATTGAATTAAATTACTTTCGGTATTTCTTCCGGTTCTGAAATTCTGCTGAAGTCAATTTTGCCTTTCATCTATTCAAGAACAATAAAATAAAGTACCAGTCAAATACTGTGGTCTAGTGTCATCGACTAACCGTCTAGTGTCATCGACTATAAACATCTGACCATGTAACTAAATTGGTAATCATCCTACTTATAAAGTTATAAAACAAGAGCTTTTAACACTTTGCCTGTCCATAGTAATTTCATAAGTTTGTGCTAAACATCTATACGTGTTTCATACTTTTAGTTAGCCCTTGATACATACGTTCTGAGTAAAATAGAGATTTTGTTTCTTGAGTCCGAAGTTATTCTGCGGGTTGAAAGAACTGGGAATGTGTATATGATAAATGATTGCTAGGGAAATATGTCCTGTCTTCACAACAAGCAATGAACAGGACAGGTAAAGAGTTAAATATAAAATTGAATACGTTCTTATTTACAGATAGTATTAAGACATACTCGTGTAAATAGATAAAAGATATTAAGAATAGTCGATGGCATCTAAAGATTTATGTTTAAAAATATTCCAATTAATTATGATGGAATCATAACAATACAAAATTTGTATTTTTACTTCGATTTCAATTAATTAACTGTGAATCGTGCATACAGGTTTGGTAAATTAATAAAGTTATTTCTATCGAAATAAAATAAATAGCCGTATGATTTCATATTTATTGTTAACTGATTGAAAACTTGGAAGAACAGAGAGCAACAACTAATTTTTTCTGGTCAAAAATATCATTACGGGTTTCGTAAAGTAAAACTGTATATGGTTTAGAGTTGAACTAGTAAAATCAATATAGCACAAATCAGTAAAGAAAAAAAAATAAAAGATTGGTTGCTATTAAAATTTATCTTTGCAGTGTATTATATTGTATAACCACACACACACACACACACACACATACGCACAAGCACTCACACGCCTACACATATATATTCTTTCATTCTGGGGTATCGCTTTGAATAATTTTTAGTCGAACGAATAGACCGCAGTCCTTATTATCGTTCTGTAAAACACACACACACACACACACACACACACACACACACAAATATATAATCATACGATGGTCTTCTTTCAGTTTCCACTCACAAGGCTTTGTTCGGCCCGAGGCTATAGAAGAAAACACTTGACAAAGATGCCACACAATGGGATTAGATCCAGAACCATGCGGTTAGGAAGCAAGCTTCTTACCACACAGCCACGCCTGTGCGTGCGCGCGCACACGCACACACACGTACATATAATATGTATGTGTATGTATAACTAAATGATGCCTAAATTGATTCCAAATTTTGGCACAAGGCTAGCATTTAGGGGGATGTGATAAATCGTTAACATCGACTCATGTACTCAAATGGTACTTATTTCATCGACTCTGAAAAGATGAAACGCAAAGTCGACCTAGGCGGAATTTGAACTCAGAGCATAAAGATGAACAAAACACTGCTGAACATTTTGCCCGGCGTGCTAGTGATTTTGCCAGCTCACCACCTTAAATGATGCCTCAACTAGAATGAAGTAAAACAGAATTTGAAGTAATACAAGGTTTACAGGTGTTCCAATTATTAGAACAACTTGGTTCTAGTTTTGCAGCATAATAACAGGTAATTTTAGTTATACTGACTCTTTTGATAAAATGAGCTGCAGAAAAATATTTTTGTTTTTGCTGAATCAATTATATGTGGGCAATATATTTTGAATCAAATGATATATAGAGCAATGCTGGATCATGTAGAAGTCTACCTTGCGTGAAAATGTGAATGTAGGCTGGGTAAACATCGCAGGATAGGAGTGCTATGGAGTTGGTAACTTATTCTCTTAAGGGTATTTATTGAATTATTCACATATGCGCGCGTGTGCATGCATATGCACTGACATATGTATTAATTCCAAATTTTTGTACAAAGCCAGCAATTTCATGTAAAGAATGTAAAGACAGACGAAATGCCTTAAGCATTTTGCCCGGCGTGCTAACGATTTTGTCATTTCGCCGCAAAATACATTCATATATTGCATTACATTACATACATAAAGAATACTGATGGAACCTGAAAATCAAAGCAGCTATCAAGTTAAAATAAAACCGGCCAGATATCGTTGTGTGGGACCTTATTGAAAGGGTATGTTCTGTTGTGGAAATCAGCTGTCCCCTGGATAAGAAAATGGTTAGAAATTATAGAAGACATCTATGGACTATTGATAAAGTGTTTGCAAATCTAGTATCCAAGAAACACCTTCAGCTTCATACCCATATTATTGGAGCAACAAGATACACACCAACCCGCCCGAAGCAAAGTGTGGCTGAACTTGGAATCTTGGGGAGAGAATGCAAATTCTTAATTCATACGGTACACATAATCACAATAACTGGGACTATAAAAATCTGCAAAACCTTCTTAAGATTAAAAGGATGACAGTTATAACAAGATACTTTCCTTCATAACCTTGTTACCATGTAGGTGGCCGGGCAAAATTTACTCTAAATTAAAAAGAGAAAGACAACATTCATTCATACCTACACACCTACAGACATATTAAGGACAACTTGAGTAGATGAATTTTATAGAAGCATGTATCTTAATTTTGGACTTACTACTATACACAATCTCAGACTTTATAATATATACAAAATATAAATAAATAACATAAATATTATCAGATAGTATTATTCTTCATAAATAAGTAGACACACATACAAAACATAAAACGCAAACACATATATACACGTATGAATGTTATTTGTATTAAAACTATTCAGTATTTGATAAAGTTGTCTTGTGACTTCCGTGCATATAAACAACTTAGATTTATAAAGATATGACTATACAATATACATAACTTTAAACTTAATTATCTTTTGTAGAGTTGTGTCAGATCAATAATAATGGTATGTTTGTAAATTACATTTTAGCAACGACAGGTTAATATATGATAAAACACTTGTATTAGCTAATAAATATTTGTTTTTAGGAAATGTAATGCAGTCAAGTTAAACCGTAAAGTTAAGAAAGAAAGAAGTACATTAAAATAATGTAACAGAAAATATGCAAATTTGTATAGTTTGAAATAATTATTTTTGTAAATGAAAGTCTGAAAGAGAAGTTGTAAGCTGTACGTTCAATAATTAAAATTGATTATCTTTTATTTGTTTCAATCACTGGACTGCGGTCATGCTGGGGCCCCACACTGAAAGGTCTTGGTAGAAATAGATCTACGCATGTAGCTATTTATTTTTAGGTCATGACTCTCTTTTGCCGAACCGTTAGATTACGGGGACATAAGCAAACCAGCACCGGTTGTTAGGCTGTGTAGGGGATCAGATTAGACTGACACAAAGATACATACACATCCATATATAATAGATTCCCACACAGCATACTTATATTTTTAGCATCAGAAGTTGGATTTGTCCCTTTAAGAGGCATTTCCGTAGGGAAGTTCTTAAATGTATATCCACCTCTTTTCTACAGATAATTTTGCAGATTGTAATGATTATTTGCTCACCGAAATATGGCAGCATTAGGAAACAGGTATTAGGAAAGTTTATCCATTTTTTTTTTGTGTTTGGGAACATTAGTGATGATGGGCAGCCGTTAACCTGCATCATTATATTAAATGTGAAACGGCTTTTACTTCTTCATGCAGCAAATTTATCACCTTCTACTATCAATGAAAACGCAGAAATTTGAACGAAAACACAAGATTAGACCCATTAGACTCAATTTTACTAGCTGCGAAGAACTATACACAAAATTTCTTGGCTTCATTCTTTGTTCTTTAAGCCTTTCTTGAAACCTTTCTTAGATCTGTCAATAGACTTAATGGCGCCATGCAAAGACATGAGCAACTCAATCCCAATACACTAAAACACTATAGATATGTTTCTAGCTATGACGTAGTATCCCTCTACATCTCGATCTCCGCTCCCCTGTTTTATTTGTACTTATACTTGCAGCGGCTATCAACCGGGCGGTGGTGGTGGACTTAGCCGGCTCTGACCAACGAGTAGACTTCATGATCGGGATTTCGGTGGGAATATAAGTTCACATATGGTCTCCGGTCACATGCATACACACTTTGAGATAGTGTGATCCGTAGCAGCCCATCTTGCCGTCGATTGTCGACCATCGCAGAGGATTCGCTAAGTCGCCGCCGATTATCGGAGCAGACATAGCCTAGATTTGAATCGGGTTATTGAGATGTGCTTTAACAAAAGCTCACGAGTTCCTCACTCCCTGTGGTTTTCCAGTATGCCAGATACCAACCCAGAATTTCTGAGGGCCTGTGCTATTGCTAGATAGTCGTTAAACCTATACTAGAGGCTGGGTTAATCCATTCTTTTACAGGCCTTACTTTGAGTCTTGCCGGGTTTCTTGCAACCCTCTTCATCAGAGAGTCCTAGTTGGGGTGCCCGTTTACTTGCCAGCGACCGGACTATACATTGGGTTATACTGGATTCCATGCTACCAGAAGCACTCATGAAAAACCTCATAAGCCACCTAATACAGGGTCTCCTATCTATCAAACTACTTTCCGATTGTTTCTTTCTTGCAATCTATATAGCCTTTACCTAATTCACTTAAACATCCGTCAATTCCACTCCATCATCATATACAACGCATACCTCAACATCTTCAGCCTCTCGTACAAATAGGTCTGAGATCTACCCATATGATCCAGGCTGTGAGACTATTGGTTTGTACATAAACGGACCAGTGGAAAGCAGAACGTTTAATACCTGCCACTCTTGTCTTCTCCAACAGATATGCAGATGACATCCTTATCTGACCATATGCAATATATTTGTTAATATTCATAACTATAGCGGTTTCAGTGCAGAACAACTCTGCGACACTGGGTCACACTCCTTACTAGCTATCTAACTCAAAGTCTCAAGGTCGACTAATACGGCTCGTGCATGCCCAGAGTAAGGACAAGTGCAACGATGCCATGCAAATCCAAAACGTCCTTGAAGTTAACTGCCAAATATTATAACTTAGTATTTACTGGAAAGTTCCAATCCCAGCAAACTGAGCAACTTTTCCGATATTTATTTCTTGATCTCACATTGTTTTTTGAGAATAAGTAATGTAAGTGATATAGAATATGAAGTTGCCAGTAGTATTTGAAGTAAAATGATTATGATTAGAGTGTTTGATTAAAGAAAAGGTGTGGCTACTATGACGAGAACAATTGAAGATACTAAGGTGGAAATGTTTAAGGACCAGCGAAATTCTAAGATATTTACGGGATCGCAAAGATTTGTTTCTTTTGAAGCAGTAAAGAGGTGGTGTTGAAAATGTTTTCATATGAATATGTTTGGATGCAAAGTAAAACAGAAAATTCTTGCATGTGTGTGCATACCCTGCAGGTGTATTGCAGTGCGGTTTATGGGTCTTGTTCGATGATGTTGGGCATCTACAACAAATCGATGATACCCGGAAATGTTGATGTATTGCAACTCTTAGGATTTAAATTGGAAGTTGGAGTATTTTCTGCTCGATGAGCAACGGAGAAGGCGGTATTGGAAAAAGGGAATAACGAAATTAGTGAATGTGTGTGGTGAGAAAAATTATCGTTATAAAAGAATTGGGAATCAGTTGGGCTTATAGTGTACAAATGTGGCGTCAGGTGTATGTCAACAGCTATAGAAAACTGACAGATGTATCGGATATACTGGCATTGAACCTCGATACAGAGTACAAGAGATGAAACATTTTAGTTGATCTCTGGTGAGAGAAGTGGCAGTGTAGCGACTGTACAGCCCTGAGATGGGCTCAGTGATCTGACAAAAGTTTTGTAAATCAATATATTCTACAAAAACTTTACGTGGTGAAAGCATATTATAGTGTGGCTATTGCATATTTATATACTATTACATATTTATATACTTTTACGGAAGCTTACAACACCGAACTCACCCATTTTCTTTAGCTTAACGCGGATAAAAGATAAATATTTTCGTACTCGACTACAACTTTTATTACTGCCTCCTTTCTGCAGCTCTGATCCGGGGAAGTACAGAGCTATTGCCCCAACAAAAAGCCTTGTGGAGTTAAACAAAATTGGCAAGAAGGGCAGTACAAGCATCCAATTCGTTTATGATATTATAAATATATAGAGAGAATTATAGTCGACTGAAATGCAATACATGCCTTATGATTTATTTGACCAATCCAGTCGTGTTTTAAATTCAAACGTTAATTGATGTTCTTGTAATGAATATTGTATAATATTCTATCAACGAAAAACCACAAAACAGACACTAAAACAATATGCAGTATAGTAAGAAGCGACAATGATTCTAATAAAGATCAATCACATTTGGGACCCCAATAGCTTCCCAATAAATAAATGGATAAATAAATAAATAAATAAATAAATAAGTAAAAAGCGCGTGTCACATCGTCAACAATTGCCTACGTACTTGTTCCAGAAACCACATACACAATGAAGCTAAAATAAATGTTTCTGAATCAGGGCCAACAATTCGAAGGTTACTCGATACCTCCCGCAGTACTCAAGTGGTACTTTGATTCAACAATCTTGGAAAGATGAAAAGTCAAGTGAGATAAGAGGTCGGAAATTGTCGAAATAAACACCTCAAGAATGGCCTCTGTCGTGCTAACAGTTCTGCCACCTCACCACCTTGACAATATAACCAAAATAATGAAAATGAAAGAGCATCTGAATTCGCAAGTTCCACAAAAGTTATTTCTCTCATGTAATCGAAACCAAACGTGTGATCATATCTTGTAACAAGTTCTAGAATTATCCTTCTTTTAAGAAATATATTTCTGCATGATTTTTTCTCAAGATTTTAGTATACAGACCATTTACTTAAATGAATATAAAATATTTCCTATACATAAAACCAAACCATATTGTTAGTTACAACAACAAAAATAAGGAGAAATAAATTTTCTAAATTAAATTAAAGGAAATGATAAATAAGTACTTTCGTTGGTATATAATGCTTGGCTGATGGCACGGTATATCGGAACGCGAAATATATCTAATGGACTAGTTTGCGTAACAGATATTTAATAAACTGAGTCTAATTCAGTGTGAAAATTAAGTCTATTATTTCTGCACCTCGCAGCGATATGATGTGATCAGAAATATTTGTTTCAAACTTCGCAGTTTTGCAGAAATATTTAGTTATCGTAATAGGAGAAACAACCTTTAGCTATCCTTTGAAGTTCAGAAAGCGTATACCGATTGTGAAAATATCGTGTTTGATAAATCGACACTTTATTCCACATAAACGAACTCATAATAGTTGGAAAAAAATTGCTACGGGATTTCAACGTTTAAAATAAAATATTTTATCGATAGTAAAATCTACTTGCATACAACTACCTAACTCTGCGCTCAAGAAACTTGAGATAACTATAAGAACGACCATAGGCAAGGAATAATTTCTTAGAAATTCAAATCATGTAGAAAGTTTAAGCTGTTTTAGTCTTTATTAAGCAATAACTTTCGTAGATATTCTATTGGTGTTTACCAATGTTTGGGTACTGTTGTCTATAGTTGGACAAGGTTAATTCGAGATGGAATTTCAATTCTCTGCTATGTTATATCAGTTCACTCTTGGTCATTAATTATAAAACAGATTGCATACACAATTTTTATTGTTTTTTTTTCCTTGGAAAGTAAATGTTTTATGCCACCACCTAAGTAAGTACCAATTGAATCATGATTACCTATTTGAACGCTAAAATATTTGTTTTAAAAATCTGTGCCACCCACAAATTAGATTTATAATTTGTAATATCTAGAAGATATTTTCTATTTATTGAAATCCATACAAGCAAGTGTTTCTTCGAAGCAAATAAAATATGTCACTTCTTTTGGCGATGTTTTCTTTTATGTCCATTTATTCTGTTGAAATAAGGTATATATTTAATTTGGTCCGAAATAGTTTCGTAATTTAATAGATCCTTTATAATTGAAAATATATTGCAGTAAATCCTGAAAGATTTAGTATTGATAGTCATATATATCCGTTCCATAAGGGGACTGAGTTATGTAACATTTTAAGCTATCTGTTTTTCACAATAACTATTTCTAATAACTAAGAAAGTGCAATATTTGTTGCGCGACTGTTTCTCATGTTGCTAAATATATGAAAAATAACCTCAAGGAAAATTTTCGGGAATGGAATAAGTGTTGCTTAAATGGACCCGTGTACATATGTAGTATCTTTTCTATTTACTCTGGAAAGATGAAAGGAAAAGTTGAACACGTTAGTATTAGAACGTAGAAAGCTCAAATAATTTATTTCGTTGCTCTATTCTTTCAAGACCTCCACTAATTTTATCTCAGATAAACCTTTCTATATGGACATGTAACGTCTAGAACTTTCCTTTGGTGACCGGATTAGAGAAAATTACACTTTCTTATTTGAAATTTACGCTTTAATTTCTTTATACTTGGGGATATGTTTTGGTATTATGCCATAAAGAAAAAGAAAAACTGACACAGAGAAAGTTAAACTAAAAAGAAAAAAGTGCCAAAAGACCAAACCTTTTTAATGCTTGCAAATGATAAAATGATTAATTTATTGAGATGATAGTTAGCTGACCATTCAGAAGTTCTTTTTAAATCATTTGCACTGAGGGGTTTCCTGGCAAAGATACAAACTCTGCAGGACATACTGTCTTTACCTGCACTTTGTTGTTTAACCCACATCAAGATTTTTTTCAGACTAAGTGTATAATCGGGTATCATGGATTGATGAAATAAGAAATCGATGAAAAGTGAAATCACTTCATAATTAAAGGTTTTATTAGCTTGAAGTGATGAAGGTAATTCATGTCCCTGGTTTATTTTAGCGAAATTAATCTTTAGAAGTGCTTAATTTATCTCTTCCGTTGTTTTCAGGTGCGAAGAAAAGAATCTCCACGTTGTTTATATTACCAAGTTTAGACGTGTCATGTATATAAAGCACATTACATGTGGACATATATGAGAAGTAATAAGATTACTGTTACTTGGTTCCCTCCTATTCACTTGCAGTCGCTACTCAGTATATTTGTAGAGAACGACTAAAATGATAAAATATCACAACAATAAAAATCAGCAATTCTAAAATACAAATTTGATGAATCATTACATGTACTTAGGAAGAATTCATTATATTGAAATTGAATCTTTAAAATCTAATATGAATGTCATGGAAAATGTGCAATATTAGATGTATAGTAACTTAGACTATATAGTTTACAGACTAAAGTATGTAGTCCATCTTATTACGAGAAACTCCTCAAAGATATAAATTTAAAAACTTGTCCTGCTCTGATGAAGGTATGATGTGTTGACGGAGAAAATTGACAAAAAGGTTTAAAGATATATGTATGAGAGTCATAATAAGTGAAAGAAAGGCAATCCTTAATACAAGATCTAGTTTCTGTATCATCAAGCAGATGTTAGACACTTTTGCAACTGAACACAGTATTAGAACCATACCGACTTACACCTTCAATGTCGGTGCATTTTGACGAAAGTTTAAGAAGTTCGATTCACGACTACGAGATGTCCGGTTCGATCTCCCTGCGTAGCATTTTGGATAAAAACAATTTTCTGCACCTACGGGTTGACTCATAACTTGAAATTAGATTGACAGAAATTGCATAGGGACCTACTATTCAAAAGGTACAACCTTGTTAAATACCGTGTCACGCTGATTCTACCAATGAATTACATTGAGGATTCCCGTATCTGTACAATGTTTAATCACGTGTTAATTCAGAAGCATGTAATTCAGTTGACTGAACAACTTAATCAGTTTTGTCGAACGACAGAGATCCTTCACCACCACAGCTTCAACGGAAAGGACCACTGAGAGGTAAATGTCTTGGCAATGGAGAAAACACAGGAAATGAACTGCTGACCTTTAAACTGGCTGTCTCTGTCTAGTAAATAAAATGTTAACTGCTGGGCTATAAACAGAAAAATGAAATTCTCTGCAAGTGTATAGGCATTTTGTTGTTATAAATTATTGTAAATGTTATTATATTAAAATTACTGTATATTCTGTTACACTGTTCCTCCTTGCATATAAGTCCATTCTTCTGTTTAATTATACAAATCAATTCCTCACAGATTAAGCAATTGGAATATTGTTTGGGTTTGCTCTCGATAAAATAAAAATAATAGTTTCGGTAATAATGATTTTTAAAATTGTTTTGTAATATTTACAAAATTTATTAATTTACTTTAGTAGCTGTGTAATTTTACATGTGATATATTTGTCACGTTTTGAAAAGATAACAATAAATAATAATAAATGTAGCACTTATTAAATCTAATGTCAATTTTACATTGTTTGATATTTGCCGTAAAGATGAAACCGGTTTCACAAGAGGTTCTTAAATGTTTCCAATTATCTTTTTATTGCATATTGTTTATTATTCATAATTTTAAAATTATCCTGGAGACTGAAGCAAAGGCAACAATATCTGCTATGTATTTCACCTGTTATACAAAATTTAATAAACTGGATTCATTTGTAAATGGAAAACTGACGCTGGTATAATTATCACAAAATACAGATTGGCCAAAAGCAGCTGGGTGAGTACAAATATAAAATTAATATTTCATTTAATAACTGCTATAACCATTAAATGAGCTTTCGGTGGGATGGTAGCGGTTAACCAAATGCAATTAATCTTCACATATAATTAAATTTATACTTCTTTCATGACACTCTGCTAGATGGAAATATTCACGCCCAACAAAAGAATAAGTCCAAATATTGGATATAGTATCGTATCGAAATACTAATATATTTCATGCATGAAGTTGGTATCTTACGTAATAGTTCAACCATGAAGAAATAGCGGTAAAATTTCAACTCCTACCCTCCATATCTGTCTTAGAAAAACAAACACGTTTGAGAATGACCAGATGGAATGACCTTTGACATAAATATGCTCGATTCGAGCTGACCCAAGGCTAAGCAACAACAATAACAATGAAAGTGCAAGTGTTATAAGAATATTAGTTTATACTTTTGTGTTCAACAAGTATGTAAATAATGGTTTCTTAGGTTGACTTTTACTTTGTTATCGACTTCAGAAGTAAGGTATGTAAAACTGCCACATGATGGTCTCTAATATAGGCACAAAGCCTGAGATTTGAAGTGAGGAATTATTCGATACCATTGACATCAGTTATTGATTTTAATTTATGTGATGGACTCCAGGAGAATGGGTGTCAAAATTGACCTCAGCTTGTTTGACATGAAAAAGTAGATATTGCAAGCTAGTTATCTGACACTCTATTCATTTTCCCAATCCACCACGTATCCCTCCTAATACAGTCAAAGGGCCATATATTTTTTAGAAAGATGTAGTAGTGGATAAAAATCTAGATCAGTACTTGACTGCTATTGTATTGTATTGATCCCTGAATTGACGAAAGACAAAGTTGACCCAAGCTGAAATTAGATTTGGAAGTAAAGGGCCGTAACTAAATACCATAAGGCATCTCCAATGTACTAACGATACTACCAACCCATCGCCCCTTTCCAGTATTAATACTGATTTCAAATTTTGGCACAAGACCAGCAGTTTCGGGGGAGAGAGTAAGTCGATTATATCGGCTCCCATTAATCAACTGATATTTATTTTATCAATCCCGAAGGGTGAAAAGCAAACATCAACCTCAAAACATAAAGACAGACGAAATGCCTCAAGTAATTTGCCTTTCCAGTAGTCATTAACAACTGGAGTCAAGTATTTGTTCCTTCTATAACCGAAATATGACATCTAATTCTCCTAACTAATAAAGCTAAATAAACTTCAAAAGGGTATATATTATTTCTGTTGGGGCAATAGAAGTGATGCCATCTAAGTACAGCAGTAGAATCTAACACCTAAGCTCCACGAGACTCAATGGGCGTGGTTTAACCCCGCTCTACTCTTTCACCACAACTTTCTCTCACTCTTTCTTCCTACTTCTGCCACAAAGCAGAGGAACCATGGTATAACCCACTATGGTGTGGTAAACTTTCAGACCCTAGTCTAGTTTGCGAATCGTCTGTACCCCAGGATGGTTCAGCTTTCCACCCATTAAAAGCCACCGTTTACGGAATGAAGATAACAGTGTAGCTTTCGCATGTGGTGGGTGGATTTTCAAGTTGCCACACGCATTCTTAGTAGCTTAGAGTAGGCTCGAATTGGAGATTATTCTTCGTGGCTAATGGCGTGAGTCCTGATTGGAAGAAGAAGAGCAGCAGAACCTCTCGAAATCAAACCTTATCGTGCTTTTAACAACGACTAGAAAGCGATTTTAAAAACTTGAGTCTCACATTATACCCGAAAAAGAACAGATTGGGACGCTTTTGATCATTAGTTTGTTCAATGAAAAGCATCAAAATATCAACAACTTCAATAACATTGTTACTTCTAAGAAGAAACCGCACACAGATTATATACTAAACGATTTAAGGCTACATAAAAAGCACTTCAAGCCAACAGTTAGTAGGAACTGTATTTTTCCAAATCTTTGTACCCTAGAATTGACTACTAATGATTGGTGTTCTATGAATTTCGAATGATAATTTATTTCGCTTAATAGTTTAACTACATCTTTAACTTGCTGTGAGGCAGAAACTACAGTTGCTAGCTGCATCATTCCTCTACATGAAATATTCCTAGGTTTTCATAATTTTCATTAACTGCATCCTCTGATACGAAGACTTCAGAATTTTATGGATTTTGAGGAAGTAATTAGCATTTAATTTTACAATAAAATATTTCAAGTTTAAACAATGAATTATTCATCAAACTTCAAAAGTCTCATATTCTGCTCGAACATGTTACTAAACGCTTGCAATGGATTTGGTATCGAAGCCGAAGTAACGATAGTGCGGTATTTTATTCACTCGAATCTTAGTAAACCAGATCGCAGTAGTGATTTCAAGTTTTCATCAACTTTCATTAATTACTTCAACTAAATGTTAATGGTTTATAATTTTTAATAGAAATAGAATTACAGTAAAAAAATTTCTAAGTGGTTCATAAAGAAGCAGATAAGGATCGCTTCAATGGAAACCTTTAAAAAAGCTCCACAGCCTCGAAGAGATAATTTAGGCTATATCTTAGCTCTTGTTTTCTGGCATTATGCTGATGGTATACATATCAAATTCACATATTTATTGCACTAATTCTTTTAATAACTAACATTCTTAAAATAACTTGTTGCTTTCCCTTGCTGTTGAATCAATAGTGGCATTAACAAAATTCTCAGTAAAACGATTGGAAAAAACTTTGACGTGAAAACCTCGGTCAGTAGCCTAATAATGTTCCCAGTGTATTATTTCACTGCAAACAGTTAACGGGGTTCTCTTAATTTAAGCTGCTTTTGTTGAAACTAAGTAGTTCCATTATAAGAGAATAAGTTTTCGGTGCATCAAATAGATATCATCATCGTAAGTATCTTGACTAACATGAAAATAAGCAGTGTCTGTTGATAATAGTTCCACGGTTAAGGGTTTCGAAAATATCATTTATCAGTCAATTATAGTAACTAGAAAGAACAGAGATGCTCACCAAAAGTATTGCGTAATCGTGAACTGAATATTATAGAAAACATGGACTATAGACATGAAATTAAGTCGAACGAATGTCTGAATAGCTTCATAGGAACACCATGCCAATATTCTGTCGGTTTCTACGATGAGTACAGGTGATGTTCAATTGAACTAATTTCATCATATAAACGAGAAAGTCCGGTCTTTCAAAGACAGATACAATATATCCAAGTGACTTGTGTGCAGTTCTCGTCTTTCCGATTTCATTCATCTATATTGGATCAACACGGTAAAAGGCATTTGCCAAGATGTCACGTAGTGGGATTGAACCAGAGATCACGTTATTGTGGCGCTAACTTCTTGCCAGCTCGACTATTCATGCCACACTGTAACTACATCTATCTATCTATCTATCTATCTATCTATCTATCTATCTATCTATCTATCTATCTATCTATCTATCTATCTATCTATCTATCTATCTATCTATCTGTCTTCCTGTCTGTCTGTCTATCAATCTATGTGCAAATGTATGTTTGTTACAAATTCTAACTGTATGTTAAATAAAAATGTAAACATTCTATCTACATCACTGATGCGCAAGAAACGGAAAGGGAGTCTCTTGACGAGCTGTTTCATGTTATTTTGCTGACTACTGCTCAGAGAATACGCATCTAGCTTCTGTCCTCAATCAGCAGATCGGCTGCTTGTTAAGCAGTTAGGAATTAGGCTTGTATCATGGTTGATAGCCTAATAGTGAAACGGTGCAGTAACAAATTCCCTACCTCTTTTTTCCGCATAAGTAGCATAAAAAGAATATGTTTGCATTCTAATTTAACCCTCTGTGAGGCTTTGTTACATTTAAATTTAGGTTCTGATTTACACTATACAGATATTTTTCAATTAATGACAAACTGTCAAGTGCTCAATTATGCAAACTATGCATTCACCAAGATGCTAGCCTAATTCATAATTCATGACTGCTTTATAAGGAGCTGATCTATGGTACTGATTGGGAAAGAAAACCAGGTATATTCTCGAAGGAAATGTAAGCAATGAAATAATCCGTTAGGAGACTACCGCTCTATTTTCTTCCGCACAACACTTGTGTAGAAAGATTGCGTTTACATTTTTTTTACCACACAGGGAGGCTTCATGATATTTAGATTTAAGTTCTTTTGATTTACCCTGTTATGCACACACACACACACACACACACGCACACATATCTCGAAAATGAAAAGAAGTAGAATTAATAAAAAGGTACAGCTTTTCTTTGACTTTCGTTATACCAATGCATAAATAACTGAAATGATATACAGTGAGAATAAATTAGTTTCAATCGCACATAATATCCTCAGGTGTCAAATTATTACATTTCAATCTCTACTTCGTTTATGAAGACGAGAAATTTTGTCCGGATAATCTTAGGAAGAGAATTCTTTACAGCTACTCGCTTATAGTTCTTAATATTTCTTTTGTCACTTGATCTAGATAGTACAAAATTGGTTACTTCACAAATTTGATCTTTAGGATATTCTGTAACACATTAACTTAATTATTAAAAGGTCAATTACTGGTATTATTATAACTGATTTAAATATGATAAATTTATTAATAGTTTCAATTTTATAGATTGCACGCCACATTTTCTATTGGAAGGACTTTAGTTGAAATCGCGATGAAAGCAAGATGAGCTAGAGGGATTAAATTCAATGCTGCAAGGAAATTGTACCAACAAGTGTACAATTTCCGCGATAGCACTTAATTCCAAAGTGCATACAGACTGATTCAACTTTGTGTTAAGGTTTTAATTTTAGTCTGATTCGTAGGTGCTAAGCTGCAGAATCGTTAGCACGCTGAGCAAAATGCTTACAGGTATTTCTTCCGTCTTTACATACTAAGTTCAAATTCCACCGAGGTCGATAAAAAAAGTAACAGTTAAAAACTGGGGTGGATTTAATCGACTAAGCCCCTCCCGCGAACTTGTTGGCCGTGTACCAAAATTTGAAACCAATTTTAGTCTGATATTTCAGTAGTAAACTTTTTTAAACTACTCCATTTCTGCGTCAACTGATGAGCTGGCAGAAACGTTTGAGTATCGGAAATATATCTAGAGGTACTTTATACTTTAAGTTCAAATCCCACTAAAGTCAATTATACTATTCACCCTTCCAAGATTAAGTACCAGCCAAGTACTGGGGACTGAAACTTTCCATCCAAATTCTAGGCCTTGCACCTTCACTTGAAACTATTTAAAAGCGGCGAGCGGGCAGCATCGTTAGCAAGTCCAGTGACATGCTTAGTGGAATTTCTTCTGACTCTTTACGTTCAAAGTTTAATTTGCGCCAAGATCATCTTTGCATTCTATCATTTCGAGGCCGATAAAATAAAGTAATACTAGGGTCGGTTAAAAAGTTCATAGGCTGACTAAGATACTCACATGGACTGTGAGCAAATGTAGTTTATTTTTGAACATAACCTCCCTACCCTACAATCTACACTCGTCTTCTATCGGTGTTGCACGGCAGCATTTCACAACTCTTGCATCATTCCTTCATAGTCAACCTATGAAAGTTTCAGCCCACCATTGTAGTTGAGTACTGGTGGATGTAATCGACGTGTACCCTCCCTTAAAATTGCTGGCATAGTGTTAAAATTTAAAACCATTCGAGGTATACCTCTTTGTCCTAGGGTTGGAAATAAGTTTTATCGTTAGGTATATTTCATATTTTGTAGCACTTATCATATACAGCATAAACCTCGAGTTTGACTAAATACAATAGATGGCTCATTGTCATATAACATTTGTACCTAAGTTGAATCTGGCTTAACATGTTGGTCGAAGAGATTAGCGCTAGACAGGAAAAGAACTGATACTGGGAGATCCAAGGAATAATCGTCTTCTGTTGTCTACATCTGCAGAATTGTTTTTCGTTTACTCATGATGCATGTAATGTATCTGATTTATAAGTGGTGCAACTTTACTCATGACAAATATTTCCAGAATGCCAGTACATGGAAACCGTTAAATGCCTTCTGACAGTCCACATCTAGCTCTGACTCTTTTCCGCCTCCTGCATGTTCCATTTATAGCCCTGTCGACTAGGAAGTGATCTTCACAGTTATATGATCTTTTCAGCATCCTTTCACTCTTCTGAAAATAAATTTCTTTTCCCTGATGCTTCTATATTATTAAAGTAAAGGCTTTGTAAGCTAAAGGAAGGCTTCTTATGAGGCTGTAGTGTTTAAGGTTTTCTGCTTTTTTTAGTTCTGAAGGTTAAGATGATTTTTCACTCCTTACTGAACCAGTCAGGTGTTTTCGTCTTTGTCAGTATCATATTAGACATCTCTGCTCGTGCTGCATGTCACCCTAGAAGTTTTGAATCTTGCTATTTATTAGTACCTGCTAATTCTGTAGCTCTTTGAATGCTTCTAAAGAACATAGATTTCCGTAAGCTGGTTTAAATTCTGCATTCTTTGTTTTGAGCAGCCCCGTCCGTTGGGATACTTTCGCTATTCATACTTATCCCCAACACCTAGAATTTTTCTACTTGCCTTGCTGTATGTTCCACATTGATTTCCGTTTTGTTTTATACCTAGTTTTTTTTTTATCAAAATATTTTGATTTGGAGTTGAAATGTTTACCATGTTCAAAGAATCGTTATCACTTTTCATACCGAGAAATATTTTGCAATTTAGCAAAGAACCTGAGAAGATGTCTTCTCTTCATTTAGTTATTGATTTTATTAATGAGAGATCTTTTATTATTAAGAGTTCTTTTATTTTTATTTATTTTCTAACATTTTCATGGCTTTTGATATTCCTTTATGGATAGATTCTCCATTGTAACTATTATTTTGGTGATAATAATGTTTGCACATTATGAGAGCGATTGTTAGATTTACATTTTCTTTTATTGCTTCTTTTTTATCGTTGAGTCACTTTCATTGTAAGTTTTTCTAATGATTTTAAATATATAATTATTTCCAAGTAATTGTCATATAAAAGATTTCTCTCCCTAGAATTCTTTTTACTTTTCTTGAATTTTCCTCACATTTAAAAAAATATTTTTTACGTTGTTTTGGTTCTTTGTTTGGTCAGTGTTCTGTATATACCATGGAGTTTGAATTTTGATTTTCGTCACACCCTTGTCCTTCCTCTTTTAAACTTTACTCGTTTTAATCTTGGGCTCAATGAAACAATTTTTACATTATTTATCATTTCTTGTGTAGGAATGATTGCATCGATATAACGCTTCGTTCATTTGTATACAAGCAGACTGAATTGATCTAGCTTTTCGTAAGTTTGTTTTCAAGTGGTATCCGAAAGGCAGCCAGTAGGAACATTTGTAGCACACTAATTGTAAGAGGTAGCAACATTAAATCTTAAGATTAGTCTTTGTATTCCATAATTTTCCTTGCACGGGCAAAATATTTAGCAGCATTTCGTCCGTCTTTATGTTCTGAGTTCAAATTCCACCGAGGTCAACTTTGCCTTTCATCCCTCGGGGTTGATTACTGGGATCAATGTAATAGACTCACCCACTCCCTCGAATTTGCTGACCTTATACCAAAATTTGAAAGCAATATTAAGCGTCTCTGATGTTCTAATTCTTATCAGGCTTCACTTTGCTTTTAATTCTTGTGAGATTGGTAAAATAAAGCATCATTTATGTACTGGGGTTCATTTAATCGACTAACGTCCCTCAAAGTTGACCTTGTGTTTATGTCAATAACTATTTTGCTTTAAAATGATACTTAAATTGAAACCTGTTAAATTTTTCTTCCTCTCGTACTACAATCTATGTTTTAGAATATGAAACATTCTTGTCTCTCACCGATTAGAGTTCTTTCAAGATGTTCATATATGTACTTGTTTCGTATTGGAGACTTTCTGGAAAATTATTGCTAGATCTCCTGTACAACATTCCAAGATCAGAATCTACATTTCCAAGATTTATCTTTATATTCTTCGCCATATTTGTCAAAGCCTGGACAATAATTGGGAAGATTAAGATCCTTAACTTCTTTATCCCAGTATTTGAGAAGCTCTTTCTTCAAATCAGTTCCTATTTTCTTTTCCATTACTCTGGTATCAGCTGGGCAAACCACGTCAGTTAAAAGATACGCTTTCTCAAACCGTAGTATCCGATTTATTGTACTCTATGCTCCCTTCGGTTTGTATAGGAAAGTGCCACCGAGGCCGACTTTGATTTTGGTTCTTTTGGGGTCGATCAAATAAGTACCATTTGAGCACTGAAATCGATGTAATCAACTTATCCTTTCCCTAAAATTACTAACCTTGTGCCAAAATTTAAAACTATTATTAAGGCGGCGTGCTGGCTGAATCTTTAACTCACCGGGTAAAATGCTTAGGAGCAGTTCGTCCGTCTTTACGTTCTGAGTTGAAATTCTGCTGAGCTTAAATGTGTCTTTCGTCCTTTTGATATTGACAAAATAAAATACATACTAGCTAAGCATTGGCTTCAATATAATCAACTAGTCCGCACTCCTGAAATTGCTGGCCTTTTGCCAAAATTTGAAATCACTATTAAGGCGGCTAACTGGCAGAAACGTTAGCACGATGGACAAAATACTTAGTCACATTTCATCTGTCTTTTTGTTCTGAGTTTAAATTTCGCTGTGGTCGTTTTTTTCTTTTCATCTTTTCGTGGTAGATAAAATAAGTACCTGATCATCACTGGATTCGACGTAAACGGCTGGCCACCTCCCCCAAAATTTCAGGCCTTGTCTCTATAGTAGGAAGGACTATTAACGGCGGCGAATTGACAGAAACGGTCGATTTTACCTTTCATTCCTTCGGTGCCGATAAATTAAGTACCAGTTATGCATTGGTATTGATATAATCTACTAAACCGCTCTACAAAAATGTTAGGCCTTGTGCTTATAATAGAAATAGTTATTATTAGCAACAGCAATAACAGCAGGAGCAGAAACAGTCACGGGAGTAGTTTTGTTTAGTGGATTAGCGAAATAAGGAATGCTTTGGATCATAAATCTTAAGTTATTTATTTACGGCCCTTTACGTTAGTCTAAATAGATATCTCATCATAGTTGACACCAAGCATTTTACCCCACTAGGATCTAATCAAGTACTAACAATATTCCTCTCTGCATTCTTTCATCGATGTTAGAAACCATTATAATGTGGTGGGTAGCAAGAGTAGCAGTAGAAATGAAATACATCAATCGAACAAGTTTTAATTGATCAACTCTATTTTGAGTAGGTTTCGAACTCAGAACTGTTATCTGACGTTAACAAACTACCGCTGCCTTGACAAACGATTTACAACAATGTTTGTGTCTTTTAGTAGTGTTTTAGGTATTGCGTTAGTGGGTCGAAAACATACCTAATCCTTAAAAACTATTCGAGAGATTTGTAGAAAGCCACAATAAAGGAAATAATTATAACGTTACTGCATTAAAGCTTTTAGTTGACGGGCTGGAGACACAGGGAAAAATCAACGAATGAAATGAAAAACAACCCTTTTTGAACACAATATTATACAGATCAGTCAGATATAGATGGAAAGACAGACACAAAGAGAGGGAGAGGGAAAGAGAGAGGGAGAAATGTATAGAGAGAACGAGAGAGGCGGGGAGAGCAAAAAGAAAGTGAATGAGAATTGAGCGAAATGAAGGCGATGTAAGTGGTAGATTTACCCAGATATGAAAACTAAACATTTTGTTTAGCAATATTCTCGATGCAAGAGAAACATTTTTCTTGCTAGATCAAACAATATATTCAATAGGAAATGACAAATAAAAATACAAATAAAATGTAATAAAATAAAAACAAATGAAAATTTCATGAACGATATAGTTTCTGCGATCACTTTTAATGCTATTTACGTCAGATAATGCTACATCTGATCTGAAGGTGGACTCAGAAAATTGAAATAAGCAGAAATTACAAAGTAGAACTTCTATGAGCGAGTAAAAACATGTACACCAAACAGAAGAAAAAGTGTGGACAAGAGAAACCCAGTATTTGTTTGATGGATTGATTTGTCAATTGACCTTTTTAGTATGTAGGGAGTTCATGTGCAGTGGTGATTCGAACGCCCACCCACCTCAGCTTGCACCACATTTGACGTTGCTTAATTTTACTGCGCTGACATGGAATGCTGCTGTTGTTGTCGTCGTTCGTAGTGGTCGTGGTGGTGACAGTTCCTATGATAGGAAAAGTAACGAAATTGTAACGTTCATGTAAAATATTATAGTTGCCTAACAATGGTAGTCGCTAGGGACTTTTGATATGAATACCTTTGGGTGGTGTATTTTCCTTTAAAACGGAAGTGATTCTATAGAAACTTATATTGAATAACATTATTGATTTCTTACCTTAAGCAGAAGGCTACAAATTTCGACGCAACGGTAATGAAAGTGTGGGATAATCATTCCAAGGGATTTTAACGGCATAAATGAAATGAAAGACTCCAATCGGGAATCGAAAACCGAATATTCATTAGCAATTTCTCAATAAACAATATCCAGCCAACAAGGGATTCTCTACATGGTGGCTCGAATTGTTAGAAAAAGCCACAAAATCGCCCACAAACCAAACTCTGGGTTGTAGTTTGGTAGAACTAATACAGTGTCGGACAAAATTCATAATTTAGTTTCAACTCAGCGGCGTGGATTCGAATTCTGTTGATGTCATTTTAGGTGTCATTCTTCTGAGAGAAATGAAACAGTACCAACCAAACGCTATGGTTAATTTAAAATTTCTCTTTAGTACCTAGAATGGAATTATAGTAATTACAAAGGAATGGATACATTATAACTAAAGAAAATTAAACCACCGTCTTAAAAAAGACATGATACAGTGTAGTCATTGATTTACAAAAAGAAGGGACGGTCACGCCTACACATCATATTGATTTTCTTTTGATTTGGATGGAAATGAAAAGCAGTATAATTTAAACCATCATACCTTTTCCAATGCTATTAGTAACATAAACGAAATGCAATGACTATAAGAAGAGATGCCGGCTCACCAAGAGCTTATCCGTGCGCCAACATCCGCCGGCAACAGTACAAGATATCGAATATTTTGAACTGAAAGCTGTGATCACTTAGCTTCCGTCTGATTCAGAATATGGGTCAGTGTTTAAAACAGCCGGTGTTTTTAGCATGTGACTTCTATGTTTGTACAAAACATTTCATTCAAGCAGAGAATAAAAAGATAATGTCAAAATAAATTCATTATGAAAGTATCTGATAAACACCTAACAGATTTATTGAAGCGATAAAATAGAAATGGGTTGTTGATAAATTTCGGCTGAAGTACATTTTTGCTCAATAAAAACATTTATCCTAGTTTCGTCTATTTCTAAGATAACAATCTCGGATTAGTATATTCATGACATATTCACAGAGAATGCATGAATGGTAAAGTGTGCACACATATGTAGGGATTCTCGCATTCGCATAGATAATCAGTGTGGGTATTTGCTAAGTAACAACTTAAATTGGATCCACTTATATATTCTATGAAACAAACTTATTGATTAAAAACAGTTCTATTGATTATAAATATCTCGTGTTTATCTTCAGAAATGGTGAGTCCTTGTCTATGTTATTTAATATGTCTATCCCAAGGCGGCGAGCTAGCAGAAACGTTAGAATGCCGGGCGAAATGCTTAGCGGTATTTCGTCTGTCTTTACGTTCTGAGTACAAATTCAGCCCTGAATGAGTACCTTTGCTACAACTCGTACAAAAGGCGTAAGGGACACATTCTGATACAGCTAAGGACAAGGAGAACCGCTTGACGAAAGAAAAGAAGGTCCTGAACAAACTGAGGCGTCTTGTTGAAGCGGGGATGTTCTGGTTCTTCTCAGATGAAAAGCTTTTCTGCCGGACCAGTTGCACAACACTTAGAAAAACAGGCAGCTTTCCTACCACTCTTGTGATGTGCCAGGTATTATGAAAACCAAGTTCCCACAAAGTGAGATGCTCTTTGGGTGTGTCTCCAGTCAGGTTGGTGTCATACCACCCAAATCTCTGAAAAAAGCTTTTAGGCACAATCCATATGTTAATACATATTTGTGATAACAATATCGGCTTCTTGCCATAGCTCCGCAAAGAGCCAGAAGTGGTTGTCAGAGAATTTCTACTGCCCCTATTTCTGGTCTCCTAATTCCCCAAATTGTAATCTCATAGACAACACCAAGGCCGAGCTGGAGGCCAAAAATCAAGGAGGTGATCGAAGATTTTCGCAGGGACACAGTGAGGAACGCATGTGCCAGGCTCCAGAGCCGTCTCGAGGCCGTGGTGGAAGCTGGAAGGTGAGGGCGGCTACGTTAACAGTAAATAAACAATTGTGATTTGGTACCTGAAAAGTTACGTACAAATAGTTGCCGGAAATTTAAGCATTCTCACATGATTATGACCATATTTAAAGAGGTACTGGTTTGTAAGTTGTCGGAAAACCAATTATCTATCTATCTATCTATCTATCTATCTATCTATCTATCTATCTATCTATCTATCTATCTATCTATCTATCTATCTATCTATCTATCTATCTATCTATCTATCTCTATCTCTCTCTATCTATATCTATTTCTCTCTATCTATTTATATCTCTCTCTCTATCTATCTTTCTCTATTTCTATCTCTCTATCTATCTACAAACACATACATACACACACACACATACATGGGAAGATTATTTCTTTTCGTTTTGATAGTTTGGCCACAGACGAAAGCGCAACGCCCGTGACCATTTTCAGCGTCTCTGAGATTGACGGGGCAAAGAGAACTAGACCTGATCTGAAAACAGAATAAACTCTGCTAAAGACACCCAGACAAATGCGCAAAGTGTAAATACACATTCTCTTTATTTACTATCGTATACTTACTACAAACATTAACGCTCTCACGCAACATTCAATTATATCACTTTCACACCTACGATTAATATATATATATATATATATATATATATATATATATAATATCAACATGCAACAACTCCGCTATTAGTGTAAACTCTCCCGCTCGCTCCTCCTTTTCTTTCTTTCTATCTCTCTCTCTCTCTCTCGTTTTCTTTCACTGAATGCAACAATAGTAGAATTTTGACCGAATAGCAGTGTCTATTTCCTCATTTTCATTTGAACTAATAGTTAGTTACAAAATAATTACTATCCTTATTCATTCTGATAATGTATCGATGCTGATTTAAGCTGAGCTTATGTCTTAGCTCTTAGGTTCGGAAAATTAATTCAATCTTATACCCCATATTTGTTACTGTATAAGGCTGATTTCAAACGAAACGGGTTAAATTAATTTCCATTCGTGAGCTTTGCCAAACAGGGACACACAAACACATACGCACGTGTATACGTACGTACTTATGTATGCATGTACGCATGTATGTATATGCAAGTATGTATGAGTGAGTGTGCTTGCGTGTATGTGCATGGGGGCGGGTATACTCCTCTTTCTACGATCATAATCTAGACAACATCTCAATTGCCGATTAAGTTTCTGCGTGAAATGAAAATACACTAAGAATCTTATAACAAATGTAGACATACGCTAATTACATTCCTACGCGCACGCGGTCACACACACACACACACGCACACACACACACACCACACACACACACACACACACACACACACAGAGGACGCATTGCCTAGTGGTTAGAGCGTTGCACTAAAGATCGTGAGATCGTGGTTTCAGTTCTTAGGCCGAGTGGTGCGTTGCGTTCTTGGGCAAAACACTTCATCTCCCGTCGCACTGCGATCACTTCCGCATCTGATGCGTGGTACACCGTTGCACCTGCTCAGGTAAGGTCGATTTGATGGAGAGAGTGAGCCAAATGTACGGCACATACACTATAAACAAATCACTTGCGCAGGTCATTTGAGAAAATGCTGAATATATATATATATATATGTACAAGATAAAGATATTTATTCGAACGCAGAATTGCCGTGCGAACAGCAGAAATACTAGGTAAAATTACCCTTACAAAACCGTAGTCGTAGGGAATGTGAGTTCGAGCCCCATGCCTGTTTGTTGAATAGTTTTTCCACAATGTAAGAGTAATTTCTTCAGCTTCTTTGCTGTTCAAACGGCAATTCTGCGTTCGAAAAGATATCGTCTTACTTGTGTCGTACAATGCACATTTCGACGCTTCAAAAAACAAATGTTAGTTTGTTTAAATTTACAAACACACACACGTTAGTAATAAATACATAGAGTATGGAGTCTATATACTCCAGACAATATTACTGTCCAGCGAAGCGAACTCGGAATTACACATCTGAAAATTTCACTGAATGACTGACAACTAATAGTAGTCACAGTCGATCGATGGGGTTAGCCGTAAACTGGAACCTAACAGATAGCCACCACGATATCCGCCCGGATATATATATATATATATATATATATATATATAATATATATATATATATATATATATATATATATTTATATATATATATATCTAGCATGTTGATTGTCCACTTTTCGTGTTCAGTCCTTAATTGGTATATATATATATATATATATATATATATCCTTCCAAACTCATAAATCTTGTGCTGAGTTTAAAGTTTTGAAATATTTTGGCAACCTATTAGCTTCATTCGTCAACCCACTGCAATAGCAGCCTAGAATTCAAAGTAGACGCTATAAAGATGCACCGTCTGAGGTTACCTTTCTGCCAGTTCTTTGATCCCTGGCTGACGCCAGTTCCTGTCCTTCGAAGCGAAGAACTTCACTGAAGATACCACCTCCTCTTGGCTGATGAAGCGTCGCGAGTGTAGGAAATGAGTCATGGATCGGAATATACATACAGGCATATTATATATGTTTATCTATCTGTCTGTCTATCTATCTATCTACCTATCTATCTATCTATCTATCTATCTATCTATCTATCTATCTATCTATCTATCTATTTATCTATCTATCTATCTATCTATCTATCTATCTATCTATCTATCTATCTATCTATCTATCTATCTATCTATCTATCTATCTATCTATCTATCTATCTATCTATCTGTCTATCTATCCATCTATCTTTCTATAAATGAGAGAGAGAGAGAGAAACACATACATACTTACATTATTAGCATATTAAATTTGATGATTGTTTTAAAATTCACTGACACCCTCATAAACCGCTCCACTAAGGAATTAAAAATAACATCAAAATTACTGCGTGAATAATATACACTATGTAACAATAATAACAAGAAAACGCATCTGAATTAATACATAATAAATTACCGTAACTCAGCTTAAGTTTCGTACTTGAGCTTGCGTGACCATCAGGGGATGTGAGGAATCAATTTAAAGTTATTTTTTCTGATACACATCCTGTAGTAACTATAAAATAAAGAAGGTTACTCATTCGCAAAACGATAAATAGGAGGAACTTAAAATATACTTTACTGAACTGACACATACATGCATGCATGCATACATACATATGTGTGTATCGATCTATGTATGTATGCATGCATGTTTGTATTTACATAAACACGTATGTATGCATTTATGTTTGTATCGTCTATGTATGTATGTAAGTTTCTATCTATCGTGGAGGCGAAATGGCCCAGTGCTTAGGGCAGCGGACTCACGGTTTCGATTCCCAGAGGGGCGTTGCGAGTGTTTATTCAGCGAAAACACCTAAAGCTCCACGTGATTCAGGCAGGGAGTGGGGTGGCGAACGCTGCTGCACTCTTTCACCACAACTTTCTCTCACTCTTTCTTCCTGTTTCTGTTGTACTTGAATCACGCTGAATCTCCCCGAGAACTATGTTAAGGGTACACATGTCTGTGGAGTGCTCAACCACTTACACATTAATTTCACGAGCAGGCTGGTTTCCGTTGATCGGATCACCTGGGGCCCTCGTCGACGTAACCGACGGAGTACCACGACTATCTATCTATCTATCTATCTATCTATCATCTATCTATCTATCTATCTATCTATCTATCTATCTATCTATCTATCTGTCTATTTATCTATCTATCTATCTATCCTTCTATCTACATATTTCTACATACATGCACAGAGGTCGCAATGAAAACAGAGCAAAGATCCCAGGCTAGATGTTGGGCATGGGGTCAACAATAACGTATTTGTGCTATGCGGCCTTCGACGGCAATAAAAATTCCACCAACCAACGAGATAAAAGAGTCATTCAAGCAGAGTTTAAGAAAGCGTGTAGGGAATTATGATGATTTCAGTCTAGCAATGTCAAACAATGTTCTAATATATGGCTCAAGATGCTGACCGAGTGATAAAAAGTGGCATGAATATATAAAAGCTTTCCACAAGGGATACCTGAAAAAAAATCTACCGTATCATCTGGCTCAATATAAATTCTGCTCTTTGAAATACAGTGTCGGTAGTTCAGATGGCAAGGCCACATATTCAGAACGTACCAGACTAAAATACCAATGGTACCGCATTAAAATTGAACCCCCCTGAAAAGCGAACATCTGAATAGCCAAAGAACTCATGGCGTAAAACAGTGTGTCGAGAGAAGTGCATCTTACATAGGGCAAAGTACAGAGTTGTTCTAGACTAATCTAAATGGTATAGAATCGTCAAGATCTTATTTAATAACTGGGAAGAAAATGATATATATATTCATATCGAAATAATGAGAAAATAATGATAAAGAAATTGTTAGATATAAAAATAGAAACAAACAAATACATACAAAAATAGATATAGAGAAATATA
>NC_043000.1:62448669-62466169 GCF_006345805.1 Octopus sinensis | reverse complement strand
TATATATCTACATATATATACATTATATATACACATATATTTATACACATATATATTTATACACACACATGTATATAAGTATATACTTATATATATATATAATTTTCTTCATATCTATATTTATGGTACTTGTATGACTTATTTTATAATATATCTTTTCCTATTATGTTTATTTTAAGTATATGCTTTTTCAATGAATATCAACATACATAATTTTCTCCTAAATACCATGCTTTAAACAGCAGATATCAGGTACGTGATGAACTTTGAGTATAATGAATTTAATAACTCAGTACTAAAATACATATTTATAATCTGGTTCAGAAACAACTTTCCTGGTGTTTCTACACTGCAATCCACGTATATATATATATTATATATATATATATATATATATATATATATGTATGTATATGTGTGAAAGGGAGAGATAGAGATGTATGCGTTTTTATATACGTATGAACATGTATACTTGTATATGTATATATATATATATATATATATATATATATATATATATGTATATATATATATATATATATATATATATATATATATATATATTGCTTGGAAAACATAAATCTGAAAGGAGAAGCAAACTCTAAGATGTAGAGCAGTATATATTAAAAATGGGGGAGGCCAGTTTATGAGATTACCTTAGGAACCCACAAGATGGTGGCACAGCCGGAAGTCGATAGTCAAAAGCAAATGGAGATAATCCCTAATTGCTACCTGTGAATAAGGAGGCATTTCCCCCTCCATATTTTTAAGAGGTCATGGGCCAACAGGTTTTGGATATCTGGTGATACGCCATAAAGCCAGACCCTTTATGGACGAGAAACCTAAGATATTCCCATAAACCGGCCGTCCCCACTTTTAATTGTACATAGATATGTTTGTGAGTGTGTGTGTGTACGTATGTACTTGTATAGTTATATGTATGTGTGTGTGTATGTACTAGTATAGTAGTATATATATATGTGTGTGTGCATATATACATATGTACTTATATATATATATATATATATCACTACATCATTGTATGGACCAGGTTATCGGCCGTTGTTATAAATCAGCGGTCACAATGCGCTTCCACGTATTGCCGTAGCTTTTACGAATGAGACCATCCTACTGACTGAGCTGGAAGGCGAACGTTTCCAACGAACGGAATGCCATTTCGTTGCAGGGTTCCTCATTTACAGCTCAGTGGACTGAAGCAACATGAAATGAAGTGTTTTGCCTAAGACCATAACGCCAGGATGGTCTAAGAATGGAATCTCCGATTTCGTGATCATAAGTGCATCGATATGTTCACGCGCCTTTACATACACGCGCACACACATACACATTCATCCACTCGCACAGGCACATACTCAGGCATATGAAGGACATGAACGCTTGTATTGATGCGATAGGTATTTTATGGTTTCATCCTTAACATTGGTATGAGTAAAGAAAACAATAAATCTAAGGAAACTATAGACTCGGAGTGAGACTATCTTCAATACTTCAGTAGATTGTAGGTTGTAATATTGTAAAACATATCAGACTACTAGAATTTGAGAATGCTAGAACGGCGTATTTAATAAAAACGAGAAGGAAATGTTACAAACAAATAAACACAAAAGACACAAATTTTAAGAGAAATGAAACGTAAAATTACCTTTAAGACCAAAGATAAAACAGGTGTGCCACTGGTGCATACCCTACATACGAACCCTCAGATGCGAAAAGAAAAATATGTACATATATAATTGAGATACTACAACTGTAACAATATATACATTCTATGGCTGTAGAACTAGACATGTGTTCTTCATATAACGGAAATGGTATTCAAATAAATCAGCAAGCATTTCTTTAACCAAATGCTTAACAAACTGATCTAACACTTATGATGGTGCAACTGACACAGGCAATATTCCATTGAACATACTTCAAGAAGTAGTTCGTCGACCTATTTATCATCGAATTAGTTTCATCAATATACTATGATTATTACTATTGTTGTTGTCGTCGTCGTCGTCGTCGTCGTCGTTGTTGTTGTTGTTGTTGTTGTTATTTGACTTCTATCAATTTCTCTACTCTTCAACTACGCATTATTAAGTCGACATAAAATTACCAGTTAATATATTCCAAGCCAAATTAGAAGGTTCTAAATTCCGAAGTTGAATCTATCGAATGGAACCTGTTCTACAAAATGTCATTTTGTTTGGGATTTCTTTTTTTTGTTGTAGTTCCTATATATGATATAGAAAAATTTATTGCGTACACAGCCGTACCAAAGTTAAACGCCGTTCAGCTCAGCATTACGATGGAGAAATTCTCTCCGTGAAATAATGACATTATTAACAATATTAACGGAATAACAATTTTTCTTGCCATATTTTGCTGTTGTGGTATATATATTCTTCAATAATTGATACATTGTTCACCTTTCCCGCAAATGAAGTAAGTACATGAGAGTTCAAACATTTATTTTCTTTCTCCTTTTATCAGTAAGAGATTTATTATATATTGATAAAAAGTAAACGATTTCAATGTAATGTCACATCATAATATTGGATATGATTTCATTCATGCTACTACATGAAAAGCAAACTGTGCTTCTTTCTTTATGTCCACACAGACGTTTGTATGACTGTGTGTTATATGTTTGTATATATATATATATATATATAATATATATATATCGTATAATATATATATATATATTATATATATATATATATATACGTATAATATATATATATATATATATTATATATATATATATATATATATATATATATATATATATATATATATATACGTATAATATATAGGGTGGTGAATATTTTTAGAAATTTCACCACCAGTGGCTTAGCATGTATAAAATATCAATAGACAACATATTCTCATGTATATATATATATATATATATATATATATATATATATATATTAGAGTTGCAAACTGAGGAAAATGTCTTTTGCTGACGAAGTCTCACTAGGACGAAGTATGTGATTTGGATTTTTCTTTTAATAATTTTAAAAAGTAGGTTAACCCCAGTCTCCATTATTGGTACTTTGCAAAAAGTTTCGCTATACTGGTAGTGTTGGTGTTATTCCTTTTGCTCGTTACTTTGAGATTTTAAATACACTTAGATGTTATCCTGATGAATTGCTTTGTGTAGATTTTCCCCATTAACAAGAATATTAGCCATAGCTCTTAGTCGCAGACGAATTCCTCTCACTTTCTTCATGCCCAAATAAATAACTCAATCTCTTTTATTACTTCGAGTCTCTTTGTCTTGTAAGTAACATAACGTATCTGGTTAAGAAGGGGAACGAATCGGATATAGGCTACCTATGAATAAAGAGATGTTCTCTTCAACCTGCTTTCATTCGTTACGCACCACGAGTCTTACCTTCGAGCTATTCCAAAAAATATTTTTTTAAATATTAGTAAAGTATTCCTCCTCTTTGCAGACAGTATCGACAGAGCTCTTTTGATTTCACATATGAAACGCGATGCGTCAAGGTTACGATCATGTGTTCTACACATTTCTGTACACTAATGAATAGTTCAATACGAGTTGTAATCCACAATCAAGCAGTTACGTAGTTTATATCACCTATCAGCTTTCACACTCCACTAAGTTTCTTCTAATAAGTGTTACACCCGCATTATTGCAGCTCTGCACGTATTATACGAATAGAAATCTCAACAATTTCATCCAAGGAGTTCATGACAATTAGTCTCTTTCAATCTCATCAAAACACAATCAGTAAACATTAGTGCTGTCTTGCACTAAATATCGTTTTTCACTTGAACAACACTCAACCAAAAACAATTTAGAGACGCTACAAATATTTTATCCTCACAATAATGATTTTGAGTGGTGACCATTGCCCAAACTACATCCCAAAAGCTAAAGTTCTTTTTCTAAACAAAAACTATTTCAACTCTTAATAGAATATTGACTCTCTACGGAGCTCAATGACATATGTATATACTGGTCACATGTATTACCACATCCAACTTCAAATGTTTTAAGACTGTCCATTAACAAAACATGACTGACAGATTACAATCAATATCGTCTCGATCCTTGAACTGACACGCCTTCCAATGTCTCTCAATGTCACTAGTGACGCTTGCTACGCATTTAATTCAGTTGTGGGTTTTAGTGTCAATATTAGCAAAGTATCAATTACATCAGCCATGCTCGGTATAAAGTAACACCAACACACTCAATCTCTGATCAGTTCCTACAGAATATACGAATGACAGGCTCTACAGTGGAGAAACTGGGTAACTTATCAAGCTCAATATACGTTATAAGAAAAGATTTATTTGGAATAAAAGAGAATATCCGACTAGAGAAAGGAAAGTGTGGATCAAGCAGGAGGATAAGAAAAATGCAGCAGTTGAGGAAGGAAAAGTCCGACTTAAGAAAGCGATGGAGTTGTGCTGCACTAGATGAGAAACCTGGCCTTGCGCTGCTGTATAACAATTTGAAGAGGAAATGTCGTTATGTGCAACGACATATCCGCCGATATGAGCGTCGAAAAGTAAAAGGACTCGGGGGCAGTTTCTGAAGGACCCGTACGGGTTTACTAAGAAGCTGTTCACTAAACCGAAGAGTGGTACTTTATCGTGCACTAAAGAAGAATTGGATACTCATATCAAGGAAACCTACAGCGATCCGCACCGTAACCAGCCGCTGCCACCTCTACATGGGCTAAATCACCTCTCAGGACCTGATATCGAATTCCAGATTGGAGACATCAGGGAGAGAGAGGTGAATGACTTCGTAAGAAAAGCTAGAGCAAAGAGTGCCCCAGGAGGTGATGGCGTCTCATATAAAGTCTACAAGTACTGCAATCGTCTGCGAAAGAAGCTCTTCGTTCTACTCCGACAACTGTGGCGCGAGGAGACTATAGTAGAGGATTGGTGTAAGGCAGAAGGTATATACCTGCCGAAAGAGGCCAATGCAAAGACCATAAAACAGTTTAGGCCGATATCCTTATTGAATGTGGAAGGCAAGATCTTTATGGGAATTCTGTCGAGGAGAACAGTGGCATATTTACAGAGTAACGGATATGTTGATGAATCTGTTCAAAAGGCCGGAATCCCCGGGATCCCTGGATGCGTTGAACACTGTTTTTCGATTTGGAAAGCGATCCAGGATGCCAAACAGAACAAGAAAAGTCTGAACGTGGTATGGCTCGACCTAGCTAACGCGTATGGTTCATTGCCCCACAAATTACTAATAACAGCCATGGACCACTTCCACATTCCTGACAAAGTGATCAAAATAATGAGGATGTACTATGACAGTTTCGAAATGAGGTTTACAACTGGAAATTTTACAACAAATTGGCACCGATTGGAGGTTGGCATTGCTGCTGGCTGTACAATATCTGTCACGTGGTTTATCTTAGTCATGGAGTTGATTTTGAAAGGTGTAGATTTTTCGGAACAAATCGCCCATGTACAATCGCCTAAGAAAGCCTTCATGGATGACGTGACACTTCTAGCTACAGATAAACAAATCATGCAGAATGCCCTTTTGAGATTAGACGAACTTGTAAAGTGGTCAAGGATGCGATTTAGAGCAAAAAAGTCGCGTAGTCTGACATTTGTTAAGGGAGTGCAGAAAGAATTTAAATTTCGAATATCTGAAGAAAGCATTCCAACAGTCAAGGAAGAGCCCGTCAAGAGCTTGGGACGAGTATACGCTGGAACATTGTCAGACAGAAGTCGTGGGATTGAAATTATGAAACAGGCCGAGGCTGGGTTATCAGCGATTGATAATTCGAAGTTACCAGGTAAATATAAAATTTGGTGCTTGCAGTTCGGCTTGTACCCGCGACTTGCGTGGACACTTTTAATATACGAAGTAGCATTGTCACGAGTTGAAAGGATTGAACAAACATGTAATGTGTTCATTAGAAAGTGGCTAGGCCTACCTCGTATGTTGAACAGCTCAGCTCTTTATCGTAAAAGAGGTTCGTTGCAGCTACCAATAGCATCAATAGTCGAAATATATAAGTTGGGGAAGATACGGACGGTCATGATGCTGAGAGAATCGAAGGATATGGAAATCAGGCGTAACCCACCAGAGGTGAAAACAGCCAGGAAGTGGAAAGCAGAAGCAGAAACTGACGACATCTTGTCTTCTCTTATACACAGAGATATGGTGGGAGCAACGCAGAACCATCGGAAAATCTTGGTTTTGGCGCAGATCAGTTCAGACCGTTTGCAAGCATGATGCCGAGTGAACGCAGATCTGTTGTTAGCAACAGCGTCAAAACAAGAGAAGCAGAGAGAAGAGAGCTTCATTTGATCCGATGTGTTCATCAAGGTCAGATGACGAGATGGGAAGAACATGTTGTTGAGAGGAAGATAAGTTGGGATGAGATGTGGAAGTGGACGACATCTCGGCTGAGTTTCCTGATTCGTTCATCTTATGATATTTTGCAATCACCTACGAATCTAGTAGGATGGAACGTCTTAGAGAATGACATCTGCAAATGTGGAAATGTCGGTACACTAAAACATATTCTTTCCAACTGTTCATTAGCATTGAACAGGTACACATGGAGGCACAACTTGGTCCTTAAGGTTATCTTCAATGCTATAAAGAACCAAATTCATCTCAACAACACTGAGGAAAAACCGTTAAAAGTACCATCAAGAGATTTCATTACCTTCGTGCGACCAGGTCAGCGGATCCGTTTCAAGAAGAAGATCAAGAAAACTCCTGAGAAAAATGAAAAGTGGAACGGCTATTGGGAGGTAACTGCAGATTTACTTGGGTGCCAGGTTTTCTTTCCCGTCCCAGTTTTTTGATGTGGTGTGAAAGAAAGAAAGTTGTAAATATAGTCGAGCTAACGGTTCCTCATGAAGATAATATGGACGCCGCTCGGGCTCGAAAATTGAACCGTTATGAAAACCTCCTCGAGGAATGTGAAGACGCAGGATGGAAAGCGGTACATTTTCCTATCGAAGTCGGATGTAGAGGGTTTGTTGGACACAGCGTGAGACGACTGTTGTTATCACTAGGCCTAACTCATCGTAAAGTCAATACCACCATGACTGATATCCAATCTACAGTGGAGAAGGCTAGCCACTGGATTTGGTTAAAAAGAGACGATGAGCGATGGCTAGAAGTATATTGAGTTCTTCATAACCAGCTGATCTAGCAAGCGGGGCCTCATATCAGTGAGGGGGGGGGGCGGTGCGCATTGATGCCGTCGAGAGGTAGGCCCCGAAACGGCGCGCATTCTCTCGTGATGACCCCATACACTTGCTAGCTTCCGATATACGGAGCTTTTAACTGGTAGCACTTGCATGTGCAAGTTGTTTGCAAGACATCTGAGATGAAAATGTGAAAATGTAAAAATTCATGCACGCAGGTATGTTTGTTATGTAGGTATGTCTGTATATATGCATGTATGTGGCTGCGTAGTAACAAGCTTGCTTGCAAAACACATGCTCCCGGATTCAGTCCCACTACGTGGAACCTTGGGCAGGTGCCTTCTACTATAATCCCGGGCCGACCAAAGCCTTGTGAGTGGATTTGGTAGGCGAAAACTGAAAGGAGCCCGTCGTATATATATATACATATATATATATATATTATATATATATATATATATATATATTATATATATATTATAATGCGTTGTGTGTGTGTGTGTGTGTGTGTGTTTGTGCGTGTGTCTGTGTGTGTGTGTGTGTGTATATGTGTGTCTGTGTTAGTCCCTCCACCATCGCTTGACAATCGATGTTGATGCGTTTACGTCCCCGTAATTTGGCGGTTCGGCTTAAAAAGAATAAGACCTGGGGTTGATTTGTTTGACTAAAGGCGGTGGTCCAGCATGGCCACTGTCAAACGACCGAAACAAGTAAAAGAATATATATATATATTTAATCAAAATAAGCAACAAGGATATCCAATGTAGTGTAGTACAATCGTTTCATGCTACTTCATTTAATTAAACGATTGTACTACACTACCTTGGATATCTTTGTTACTTATTTTGATTATAATCACCCCATTTGATTTATATGGATAATACCATACCAATTTCTGGTGTCTTTAACGTAAGTACCATATTCATCTGAATCTAAATTTTGCTGAACTTATATAAATATATATATATATATATATAAACAGAAGAGGGTAGTATATTATTTACTACCAGGTGCCCAGCACAGAAGACGAATTAGTCATAAGACAATATTATTCATATAGAAAAATATTATTCATGTAGTTATACAATTAAGGGCTCCTAAATAAGATGCCGATGCTGGGACACAAAAGGGGATGAATTTACGAGAGTGAAAATCAAAAACGTTTACCGATAACTTAACAATTCGTACCGCGTTTTTCTGCTTCTTTCTATCTAGCAAAACACAGAATATGTTTGCTAAGGCCAGCTTCATCACGAGTCGCCTGAATTTAATCGAGTCTGCAGCGATTGGGACTATGTGTAAACCCGACTACTAGCAATCTTAACTTTTCAAATCTCTGCGCAAGACGCAAAATTTACACGGGCATGCCGGGAAGAATTTTACGAATAAATTCATCATGTAGTATGCGAATTATACAAGAAGGGTAGTAATATTATTTACACCGGTGCCCACAAAAGACGAATTAGTCATAAGACAAAAATATTATTCATATAGAAAAATATTATTCATGTAGTTATACAATTAAGGGCTCCTAAATAAAGATGCCGAGTGCTGGGAACACAAAAAGGGGATGAATTTATCGAGATGAAAATCAAAAACGTTTACCGATAACTTTAGACAACTCGTACCGCGGTCTGTTTCTGCTTCTTTCTAGCAAAACACAGAATATGTTTGCTAAGGCCAGCTTCATCAGCATTCCCGGCATGCCCGGTAAATTTTGCGTCTGCGCAGAGATTTGAAAAGTTAAGATCTGCTAGTAGTCGGGTTTACACATAGTCCCACATCGCTGCAGACCTCGATTAAATTCAGGCGACTCGCTGATGAAGCTGGCCTTAGCAAACATATTCTGTGTTTTGCTAGAAAGCAGAAACCGCGGTACGAGTTTGTTAAGTTATCGGTAACGTTTTTGATTTTCACTCTCGATAAGTTCATCCCCTTTTTGTGTTCCCAGCACTCGGCATCTTATTTAGGAGCCCTTACTTGTATATATTATATATATATATATATAAGATAAATATATATTTGCATATCTGTCTGCATGTGTGGTATATGTACACCTATGGAAGGGTGGATATATATATATATATATATATATATATACATATATGTCCATATATATATATATATATATATCCATATCCATATATATATATAATATATCCATCTATAATATAATATATATATATATATATATATATATCCACATATATATATATATATATATATATATATATATATATTATATATATATCCATATATATATATATCCATATATATATATATATATATATATATATATATATATATATATATATATATATATATATCCATATGTATATATATATCCATATGTATATTATATATATATATACTACATATGCATACATATATTGATAGATAGAGAAACAGATACGTGTATAAGAAAATGTGAACAGCTTTTCCTTTAAAAAGATATCATATCTAAGTCACAGCTGTGTTCTGTTTTGATGTTTTTATTATTATTTTTATACTTATTACCTTAGGTTTTGTGCTTAGTTTAAAAAATAGTGTTCCTATTAAGTATAATACCTTTCTTCGCACGAAAGCATACATGCATTTTGTCTGAAGTCCATTCAGACAACCAAAGTGATATGAAATTTTCAATGTAAGCATGAAAGCTATCAGCTTCGTGGATAAACGTACTGTCACTCACACAAGTACGGTTACAATAAGGAGCAATTACAAATCATTTCAATAAATGAAATAAAATATATATCATATATACAAAATACATCATATATACAAAAATATCTAATTTCAACAAAATTAGATATAAACATATTAGTTGATAACACTACTATCCTATAAAGAATTGTACATACAAAAAAAAAAACTTATCGATGGAGTGTTTTATTTATAGCAAACTATAAACCAGAAGTACACGTACAGATACATCATACGTTAAATGACATGTGAAAGTAACTGGAGTTGGCTGTAAAACTATTTTAACTCTTACGCGCTCTTGTCCTTATCACAAAATGCAAGAATTGCGACACTATCGTCATTTCATTCAGAAGATGAGGCTGAGAAATTGTTTTAACTCTCAGTCGTGTGTGCGTGTGTCTATGCGCGCGTACTCACACACACTTACATACATACATTCATACATACATACATACATACATACATACATACATACATACATACATACATACATACATATATACATACATACATACATACACGTTCTTAACACACAATTTGTGTGTGTGTATGTTTATAAGTGTGTATATATTGTTGACATCATAAGAAACGAATGCACATCTATGAAAAGGTAAACGCCAAAGAATGTGAGAAATATTCAAGAACCCCTTCAATCACTTGCTTTCATGCGATTTGTGGTTTCTGTTCCGTCATTATAAGGCGCCCACACGAATTCCTGAACTTTGATAAAGAACGAAGCGGTAGACTTTCCGTACTCTTCTTACCTGCCTGATTTACATACATGCATACATACATACATGCATACATGCTAGCAATTTTAAACTCGTACACGTTAATGACCATCACTTATAAATGATCTTATTCTAGCTGTGAAAGACAATAGCCCTGAGTAATACGCATACTGAAATTTAAAGTCAATAACAGCTTGAACAACACTAACCTACAAAGCAGAGTAGTCCAGAAGCAAACAAGAACAAGATCCTTGAAGTCGCTGTGAAATGGATATTATTTCGGAATTTCTATCTCATAGAGAGATTAGGGGGACTCTCACTTTCAGCTGTTTGATGGCCATCATCTTTACTTCCTCTTTGACATAGATACATACATACACACATACATACATGAACACATACATGCATGCATATATACGTATATTGAAAACAATTCTACGTTTGAGTTTGTCATATTTTATTAAAGCTTTCTTCATTTTACCTTAATCTTCTATATTTAGCTTATAGGAATTGCGTTCTCAAATCAATTGTGTCATTAATGTTTCAAGATCTTCTTAGTATCATTAAACAAAAGAAATGGTAATAATAGTATGATAGTCAGTAGTTCGTGTATTTTGTAGTATATCGCAAAGGGTTTTATTAATACCGTTATAATTGATACGATCAACAAAATCGGATTTAACAAATCGGTGTGTGTGTGTGTGTGTGTGTGTGTGTGTGTGTACACACACACACACACACACACGCGCACTCTGCTGATGAACTAGGTTCCAATGATCAAGCTTATGAATCTTTAAGTTGCACACAGCCGAATCAAACTACTATTAAATTATAATATATATGCATACTAATATACATGGACAGAAACATTTACACACAGGCGCACACATTGCGCGCGTTACTCCCATCACTTCTGAGTGTTACTAGCCTCTGATTTGCATCAGTTCACTTTGAGTCATGAAGTCTAAAATGACCGCTCATTCCCACCAATGATTAGCATTTTTATTGAATATCATACAATACTGCTCAATTGACTTTGAATTCTTGCTCTGAGTTCCAAACACCGACACATATTTTTTTCACAAATATTTGTCCCTCTTTATTTTCTGCGAAATGTTTCTAATGATTTAAAGAATTTTGGCACTTTCCTAGCTAGAATTTTAAGCAATCACTATATCTGAGCTTCTGTTTTAAATTATTGCATTTAAATTCTGTAATTTTGAGTAGAACATTTGTTTCGGAAATAGTTATTTCTATTTAAAGGTTCTATATTTGGCAACCCTATTCTCCAAAAAAATGAAAACCCTTCCATATTTGGAGTGTATAATTTCCAGTCAGTGAAAGGATGTATCCCCAAAATGTCTGGTGAAGCCTTTTTGGTAATTTGTTTTGTGTTTATTGATAGCTTGTGTTCCAGTGGTATATAGATGAGCTGCCAAAACACACACTCTAAATTCTGAAAAGTTTGCTACAGTTATGCTGCATTTGAGCTTTTCAAAGGATTTTGAAGAACCTTGATGCCTCTTCATTATAAAGAGGTATTTCATTGTTGCTACCCTTTTTTGTTGCCAAAGAACCTAGCAGACTGGATCATCAACTACGGTGTCTTATTGGGTAGGATGACCGATTAAGCATTATATTGATTATGAGCAGTTTCGTGAATGACCGCGGTCATTTTAGCACTAATATCGAGCCCGAAAGCGTTGCAAGCATCAGAGAAATGACCCATTAATAATTACTTTTTAATCTCATTGTATGTTGCTTTGTTGCAGTCATATAAATGTAAGGTGTTTCTGATCAGAACAATTAATACTTTCGTTTCAAATAAGATAAATACTTTGCCCGAAGCTTGTTATTGGATATAGATAATAAAGTGGGCTATCATTGAAATATGTGTAAGATACAGTAGCAAAGAACTGTGTGAATAAAGATGCAACGGTTTCTTCTTGTTTAACCCTATTTTCTACTTGTAATAATTCAGAACGAAAAAGAGAGAGAGAGAGTGAGTGAGTGTGTGTATGTATGTATGTATGTATGTATGTGTGTGTGTGTGTATGTGTGTGTGTATGTGTGTGTGTGTGTGTGTGTGTGTGTGTGTGTATGTGTGTGTGATAAGAATAAATTCATAAGTTCAAGCCATCATCCAGAGAGTGCATGAGAATAATACACTCCACAAAGTGGTGTATATTGTTCTGAAACCAAATCCTAATATAATTAAAGAAATTTTCCACTACATTTTAACCGCTAACTGTGTCAAATGATTTAGAGAGATCGTTGAATTTTATGACCTCAAAGATTATATCTACTCTTCTCCATTTTGTGCTGAAGCCATACTGGTATTCCGGTAGTATATGTTGTATGAGATTATAAGTCAGTCAATTCAAAATAATTCAGATCTGCGTTTTCCAGATAATAGACAATAGAACTGCACACAGTCCAATTTCTGATAAAAGACAGAGATTCTGAAGACATAAGTGAGATGATTCCTAGTCCTTTAAATCCAAAGGGACCTACGGAAGATCTGAAATCTTGATTCGTATTTCTCAAACTAGTCATCTCCACAGCAGCTAAGGAACTCTATTTAATCCACGCCAACAAAATGTTTTGATAAGACTCAGGGATGCAGATCAGGGACTATCTTATAATAATGCGTGGGGTCATAGAAATATTTGATATGGTAAACGAATACGTTGTAGTATCAATCAGTGTGCATAAGTGGTATTACATCGGACTCGTTTACAATCTGTAGTAGTTCTATATTCCTGCGAACTATTACAAGATAGTTATTGATCTTATGTTGGTTTCAGCCACACTTTAAACATGTTCTATTGGTTTCTGGATACATTCATCACAAGCCTAGCGTGGTGGTGGTACTACTTTAGCTGCCGACTTCCCGACCACGTACCAGGATGAACTAGAATATATGTTACCAATATCATACAGAGCGAAGTGTGTACAGGTGCAAAATTTAATATTGGAGAACCTTCCAGCAATAATATAAAAGCAGACATTCTTAAAGAGAAAAAGCTTCTCAAAAAACAGCATTCTTAAACTACTGTTAAAATTCAAACATGAAGAAGGAGTTTATTGTCACGATACTTTTACTGGCAACACGTTGTACATAAAAATGTAATTAATTAGATGAGCCGTCCAGAGATCAAACTTAGCTGGACACCACGGTCATATCTTTACACACACACACACACACACAACACACACACACACACACACACACACACCACACACACACACACACACACCACACAACACACACATGCATACATTCACCCCATCACACATAAAGGTAAATGTGCTTTGTTTAACGCTTACGATCTCGAGATCACGATTATGCGGCAGGAGCTTCTATTCTAAGACTGAGAAGTGCGTTGTACCTTTGACCATGGTATTTCATTTCATGTTGCTCTTGTCTACTCATTTAGAAATGAATACTAGCCGAGTGCTAGTGCAGTTCACTCTTCCACCATCTGTCATATCCCTGATGCCCCACTGGGTGAAAGGCAGCAGAGTTGTGACAATGTTTATGTCTGCCCGTGATCGCTAGGCATTTAAAGCAACAAGCGAAGGCATTGTACAAGTAATCAGATCATACTTGCATGCGTATGGTGGCCATGCTTTTAAGTATTATTTGACACAGGACACTAAAGCCTCTTACATTTTCATACGAAGCAAGAGAGAGATACAAACATATGTATATATGTGTATGCGTGTCTGTATGTATATTCGTCTTTTGTGCTGGGCACCTGGTAGTAAATAATATTACTACCCTTCTTGTTTATATTCGCATACTACATGATGAATTTATTCGTAAAATTCTTCCCGGCATGCCCGTGTAAATTTTGCGTCTGCGCAGAGATTTGAAAAGTTAAGATCTGCTAGTAGTCGGGTTAACACATAGTCCCACATCGCTGCAGACCTCGATTAAATTCAGGCGACTCGCTGATGAAGCTGGCCTTAGCAAACATATTCTGTGTTTTGCTAGAAAGAAGCAGAAACCGCGGTACGAGTTGTTAAAGTTATCGGTAAACGTTTTTGATTTTCACTCTCGATAAATTCATCCCCTTTTTGTGTTCCCAGCACTCGGCATCTTTATTTAGGAGCCCTTAATTGTATATATATAATATATATATATATATATATATATAATATAAATATATATTTGCATATCTGTCTGCATGTGTGTATATGTACATACTATGGAAGGGTGGATATATATATATATATATATATATACATATATGTCCAATATATATATATATATATCCATATATATAGATATATCCATATCCATATATATATTATATATATATATATATATATATATATATAATATATATATCACATATATATATATCCATATATATATAATATATATATATATTATATATATATATATAATATATATAATATATATATATCCAATATATATATAATATAATATAATATATATATATATATATATATATATATGTATGTACAAATATACATTGATACTAGGAGAGATTATAGTGAAGCAATTCATCACCGAATATTTTGCACTTATGTGAAATTGTATACCAAAAGAATGCTGGCTCAAAACCCACTGCAGGTATTACAGAATACTTTTGCCAGTCGTGCTAGGACGATGCTGTACTACACACGCAAATTTCTTGATTCGCATCAAGAAATGTGTCACTTGATTGGTTAGCATTCAGTCACTGACGAACATGCAAATGTACTCTATCCTCTTGGCCTTTTCTATCACTACTAAAATGGCCTCCGTTCCTCGAAGCTGGATGATCCCGTGCCGTCATCACTCAGGATTCTCGAATCCGCTCACATTGTTATGTCCACTACAGCCCTGTATTGACCTCTGTGCTCAATCCTGCCTACCCAGGAGATCGGCCTTCTAGAATATTCTACCTGCTAATGTAATTCCTGTTAGTGTTGACCGACAGCAGTTTTAAATGGCACATTAACAATCTCTGGGAGCCTGCAAAGTTCATGGACATTGTCCATTCCGCAGCAAGTAAAAAAAAATTCAATGAAAATATATGTTGTCTTTGAAAGATATCTAATTAATTCTTACATTTTTCTTGTTCAACTCACCTGTCTTTAGTTATGTTGGACTAGGCATATTTCCTGTAATTTTAATAAATTGACTAATGTATATAATGTGTTAATATACAAGGTAAACCTGCTAGAAATAACAGCTAAATCTTCCTCTAATAACGCACCCTACTCACTGAAAAATTAATGGTAGATAGGATAGTGTGGTCTTAGACATGCAAGAAAGGGAAAAAATGAAAAAGATTCCCATATATTGGTTGATCGATGCTGGATTGCCTTTAATTCAAGGATTGATGAACGTGGTCTGGTTAGGAGTTAAATGTGCATTGATTTCTAATATTGTAATATTTCTAGTGTTCTAATATTCAGGACGATTTAAACAGGAAAAGCTGCAACCAGGTCACATAATACATCTCAGTCAGTGATTCATATGGAGCATTGAAACGGGTTGGACACTCATAGTTAATAAATTCTGATTTAAACTTAGGCAAAACCATGGTGAAAGAACAAGAATTACAACAACGTAAACTCTGTTTACGTTGATGTAATTAAGAGAAATGTGTGTGGTAAGAGAACCATTAATGCATCGGAAAATGGTTTGTTGTATTTCTTCCTGTTCTTTGCATCTTACGTTCAAATACCGTCATGACAAATTTTTCCCTTCATTGTAATCAACTTACGCCTTCCCTAAAACGGCTGCATTTTGTGGAAAGATTTAAAAACACTTTTATTATTATTTTTTTAAACTTTTAATCTGCATGTTTGTTGCAATCACTTGTTGCAATCCTGGAGCGAGTGAAGGATAAGAGATGTTACAGTATGACTAAAAGCTTGGATAGGAAAGTGGCAGGGGCAGCAGCGAAATATCTTCATGTAATACAACACATACATTTAAATGGATAGGGATTTTCTAAGGATGTGGGTAATACTTGTTAGCACAATCTTTTGGATATCTCTGAGACATGGTTTTCTTGGGACCTTATCTAGATGTTTCTGACACACCTTGCTTGTTTTGTAGTATTGGTTTCAGGTTCTTCATCTATTTCAGGATTAATGCCAAGTTCCCTTGCGAATTTGCAAGCTTCCTTGACAATAGGATGTAATTTTTTGCTGCTTTCGTGTTTGCACACAAGCCGCAGCATCCAGTCCTCTGTACTAGATAAGTACTTGTTCATTGCCATTGTGGAGGTCTTATACCACAGTTCTACCTCTATCTATTATTATTATTATTATTATTATCATCATTATTATTATTATTATATGAAAACGCACAGATTATTTTGCTGGGTATGATGGAAAGAATCAGCTGTCCACAACTAGCAGACTAAGGTAACACTCGTTTACTGGTCATGTCTCAAGAACCCTGCGAAGAATTCTTGCAGTTCCAAGCAATGCTGAGTTTTGTAGGTGTTCTACCTTCACACTTGCACCAATCTTTTTCAGCCATGTTGGTAGTTGAGTACTGATACTTCCAAATGCACCAATTACTATTGGTATCGCGTCCATTCTCTTTACTGACCACAGTTTTTGTATTTCCCACTTCAAATCGTCATGATTGTTTATTTTTTTCTTCTTTTATATTGATCCTGTTGTCACCGGGGTATATTATGCCGATTATTATATATGTTCTTTCTTTTTTGTTCGCCACAACAATGTCCGGTTTCAGATGTCTGGTCGGGTAATCGTACTAAATCATTGCACCCCACAGGATTTAGCAATTCTCATTCTCGGTGTCTCATGGAGTTTGCGCTCTATAGGCCGTGATTTCCACAGAGCTCCAAATGAATCATTTTTGCTACATTGTCGCTAAT